>NW_027209685.1:0-12682 GCF_027789765.1 Dendropsophus ebraccatus | reverse complement strand
GACGCTATGCCATGCAGTGCATGTTTCCAGCTGTACCGGGCTTATGCGGTAAACCCCGCCCCCGGCTTCAGACGCTATGCCATGCCAGGCATGTTGCAGCTGTACCGGGGCTTATGCCGGTAGCCCCGCCCCCATCGCGGTAAGCACCGCCTCCGGCTCCCGACGCATGCATGCAGTGCATGTTGCCAGCTGTACCGGGCTTATGCCGGTAAGCCCCGCCCCCATCGCGGTAAGCCCCGCCTCCGGTCCCTACGCCATGCATGAGGCATGTTGCCCCAGCTGTACCGTGCTTATGCCGGGAAGCCCCGCCACATCGCGGTTAAGCCCCCGCCTCGGCTCCGACGCCATGCAGTGCATGTTGCCAGCTGTACCGGGCTTATGCGGTAAAGCACCCGCCCCCATCGCCGGAAAGCCCCGCCTCCGGCTCACACGTACGCCATGCAGTGAATGCTGCCAGCTGTTACGAGCTTATGCTGTAAGCCCCGCCCCCATCGCGGTAAGCCCCCCTCCGGCTCCGACGCTATGCCATGCAGTGCATGTTGCCAGCTGTACCGGGCTTATGGCGGTCAAGCTCCGCCCCATCGCGTAAGCCCCGCCCTGGATCCGACGCTAGCCATGCACTTTATGTTGCCAACTGTATCGGCTAAGCCGGTTGTTAAGCCCCGCACCCCATTGCGGGGGCTTGTTTAAAAATACAAAATGGAGTGCACTGCCATGAGAAAAACAGCGGCCCCAGAGCCAAAAGAAAAGAAAGTGTTGGTCTGCTGAAGGAGTGCAGTAAGCATTGCATGTTTCCAACAGTACCGGCTAAAGCGGAGTACCCAGACGACCTACCAACCATCACAGAGAACATTCAACTCTTTGCAGATGTTGCCCGTAGATGGATTTGAACCCAGACCACAGCGCTGCAAGGCTAGTGTGCTAACCACAGAGCCACTGTGCTGTCTCTACAGAACATGTCATTTGAATGGGGGAATGTGTAAAAAAAATGGGTTGCTAGCATGAGAAGCAACAGCGACCAAGCGCCAAAGGAAATGAAGGTTGCGTCTCCTGAAGAGGTGGCAGATAGCTTTCATGTTGCCATAGTTGCAAACTTTACGGGCATGACGCGGTAAGCCCGCCCCCCGGCGCCGACGCGATGCCATGCAGTGCAGGTTGCCAGCTGTACCGGGCTTATGCCGGTAGCCCCGCCCCATGCGGTAAGCCCCGCCTCGGCCTCCGACGCCATGGCCATTGCAGTGCATGTTGCCAGCTGTACCGGGCTTATTGCCGGTAAGCCCCGCCCCATCGCGGTAAGCCCCGCCTCCGGCTCCGACGCTACGCCATGCAGTGCATGTTGCCAGCTGTACCGGGCTTATGCCGGTTAAGGCCCGCCCCCCATCGCGGTAAGCCCCGCCTTCGGCTCCGACGTATGCCATGCAGTGCATGTTGCCAGCTTACCGGGCTTATGCCGGTAAGCCCCGCCCCCATCGCGGTAAGCCACGCCTCCGGCTCCGACGCTATGCCATGCAGTGCATGTTTCCAGCTGTACGGGCTTATGCCGGTAAGCCCCGCCCCCTTCTCCGACTCTATGCCACGCAGTGCATGTTGCCAGCTGTACCGGGCTATGCCGGTAAAGCCCAGCCCCATCGCGGTAAGGCACCGCCTCCGGCTCCGACGCTATGCCATGCAGAGCATGTTGCCAGCTGTACCAAGCTTATGGCTGTAAGCCCGCCCCCATCGCGGTAAGCCCCGCCTCCGCTCCGACGCTATGCCATGCAGTGCATGTTGCCAGCTGTACCGGGCTTATGCCGGTAAGCCCCGCCCCCATCGCGGTAAGCCACGCCGGCTCCGACGCTATGCCATGCACTTTATGTTGCCAACTGTATCGGCTTAAGCCGGTAAGCCCCGCACCCATTGCGGGGGCTTGTTTAAAAATACAAATGGCAGGCAATGCATGAGAAAATAACAGCGGCCCCAGCGCGAAAAGAAAAAAAGTGGCGTCTGCTGAAGGGGTGGCAGTAGCATTGCATGTGCCAACAGTACCAGGCTTAAGCCGGTAGGCCCCGCCCCCGCGCCAACTAAATGCTATGCAATCCAATATATATATACATATTTTTGTTTGTTTTTGGAAGGAAACCGGAGTACCCAGACGAAACCTACACAAACACAGAGAACATTCAACAATTCTTCGCAGATGTGCCCTTAGTGGATTGAACCCAGGACCACAGCGCTGCAAGGTTAGTAGTGCTAACCACTGAGCCACCGTGCGGCCTCTAAAGAAATGTCATTGAAGGGGGGAATGTGTAAAAAAAACAAATGGGGTTGCTATGCCGATGAGAAGCAACAGCCGACCAATCGCAAAGGAAATGAGTGTTGCGTCTGCTGAAAGAGGGGCAGATAGCATTGCATGTTGCCATAGTGCCAAACTTATCGGTGCGCATGAACGCGGTAAGGCCCCGCCCCCCCCGGCTCCGACGCTATGCCATGCAGTGCATGTTGCCAGCTGTTTTACCGGGCTTATGCCGGGAAGCCCCGCCCCCATCGACGGTAAAGCCCCGCCTTCGGCTCCGACGGTACGCCATGCAGTGCATCGGTTGCCAGCTGTACCGGGCTATATGCCGGTAAGCCCCCGCCCCTATCGGGTAAGCCCGCCTCCGGCTCCGACGCCATGCCATGCAGTGCATGTTGCCAGCTGTACCGGGCTTATGCCGGTAAGCCCCGTCCCATCGCGGTAAGCCCCGCTCCGGCTCCGACGCCATGCCGGTAAGCCCCGTCCCCATCGCGGTAAGCCCCGCCTTCGGCTCCGCCGCTATGCCATGCAGTGCCATGTTGCCAGCTGTCGGGCTTATGCCGGTAAGCCCGCCCCCATCGCGGTAAGGCCCCGCCTCCGGCTCCGAGCTATGCAGCAGTGCAGTTTCGAGCTGTACCGGGCTATGCCGGTAATAAGGCCACTCCCCCGGCTCCGACGCTATGCCACGCAGTGCCATGTTGCCAGCTGTACCGGGCTTATGCCGGTAAGCCCCGCCCCCAATCGCGGTTAGACCCGCCTTCCGGCCTCCGACGCCATGCCATGCAGTGCATGCTGCCAGCTGTACCATGCTTATCCCGGTAAGCCCCGACCCCATCGCGGTAAGCCCAGCATCCGGGTCCTACGCCATGCCATGCAGGCATGTTGCCAGCTGTACCGGGCTTATGCCGGTAAGCCCCGCCCCCATGCGGTAAGCCCAGCCTCCGGCTCCGAACGCCATGCCATGCAGTGCATGTTGCCACGCTGTACCGGGCTTATGCCGGTAAGCCCCGCCCCCATCGCGGGTAAGACCGCATTCGGCTCCGACGACTACGCCATGCAGTGCATGTTGCCAGCTGTACCGAGCTATGCCTGTAAGCCCCGCCCCATCCGTAAGCCACGCCTCCGGCTCCGACGCTATGCCATGCAGTGCATGTTGCCAGCTGTACGGGCTTATGCCGGTAAGCCCCGCCCCCATCGCGGTAAGCCCCGCATCCGGCTCCGACGCTACGCCATGCAGTGCATGTTGCCAGCTGTACCGGGCTTATGCCGGTAAGCCCTTCGCCCCCCATCGCGGTAAGCCCCGCCTTCGGCTCCGACGCTATGCATGCAGTGCATGTTGCCAGCTGTACCGGGGCTTTGCCGGTAAAGCCCCGCCCCCATCGCGGTAAGCCCCGCCTCCGGCTCCGACGCTAGCCAGCAGTGCATGTTTCCAGCTGTACCGGCTTATGCCGGTAAGGCCCCGCCCCCTTCTCCGACGCTATGCCACGCAGTGCATGTTGCAGCTGTACCGGGCTTATGCCGGTAAGCCCCCCCCCATCGCGGTAAGCCCCGCCCCGGCTCCGACGCTATGCCATGCAGAGCATGTTGCAGCTGTACCAAGCTATGCCTGTAAGCCCCGCCCCCATCGCGGTAAGCCCCGCCTCCGGCTCCGACGCTATGCCATGCAGTGCATGTTGCCAGCGGTACCGGGCGTATGCCGGTAAGCCCCGCCCCCATCGCGGTAAGCCCCGCCCGGCTCGACGCTATGCATGCACTTATGTTGCCAACTGTATGGCTTAAGCCGGTAAGCCCCGCACCCATTGCGGGGGCTGTGTTAAAAATACAAAGGCAGTGCAATGCCATGAGAAATAAACAAGCGGCCCCAGCGCGAAAAGAAAAAAAGTGTTTGCGTCTGCTGAAGGGGTGGCAGTAAAGCCATTGCATGTTGCCAACAGTACCGGCTTAAGCCGGTAGGCCCCGCCCCCTGCGCCAACTAAAATGCTATGCCAATCCAATATATATAATACATATTTGTTTGTTTTGGAAGGAAACCGGATTACCAGACGCAACCACACAAACACAGAGAAACATTCAAACTCTTCGCAGATGTTGCCCTTAGTGGGATTTGAACCCAGGACCACAGCGCTGCAAGGTTAGTGTGCTAACCACTGAGCCACCGTGCTGCCTCTACAGAAATTCATTTGAATGGGGGAATGTGTAAAAAAAAATGGGGTTCGCTATGCCATGAGAAGCAACAGCCGACCAAGCGCAAAGGGAAATGAAGTGTTGCGTCTGCTGAAGAGGGTGGCAGATAGCATTGCATGTTGTTTTGCCATAGTTGCAACTTTATCGGGCATGACGCGGTAAAGCCCCGCCCCCCCTGGCTCCGACGCTATGCATTGCAGTGCATGTTGCCAGCTGTACCGGGCTTATGCAGGTAAGCCCGCCCCCATCGCGGTAAGCCCCGCCTTCGGCTCCGACGCTACGCCATGCAGTGCATGTTGCCAGCTGTACCGGGCTTATGCCGGTAAGCCCCGCCCCCATCGCGGTAAGCCCCGCCTCGGCTCCGACGCCATGCCATGCAGTGCATGTTGCCAGCTTACCGGGCTTATGCCGGTAAGCCCCGCCCCCATCGCGGTAAGCCCCGCCTCCGGCTCCGACGCCATGCCGGTAAGCCCCTTCCCCATCGCGGTAAGCCCCGCCTTCGGCTCCGCCGCTATGCCATGCAGTGCATGTTGCCAGCGGTACGGGCTTATGCCGGTAAGCCCCGCCCCATCGCGGTAAGCCCGCTCCGGCCCGACGCTATGCCATGCAGTGCATGTTTCCAGCTGTACCGGCTTATGCCGGTAAGCCCGCCCCGGCTCCGACGCTATGCCACGCAGTGCATGTTGCCAGCTGTACGGGCTTATGCCGGTAAGCCCCGCCCCATCGCGGTTTAGCCCGCCTCCGGCTCCGACGCTATGCATGCAGGGCATGTTGCCAGCTGTACCGAGCTTATGACTGTAAGCCCCGCCCCCATCGCGGTAAGCCCCGCCTCCGGCTCCGACGCTACGCCATGCAGTGCATGTTGCCAGCTGTACCGGGCTTATGCCGGTAAGCCCCGCCCCCCATCGCGGTAAGCCCCGCCCCGGCTCCGACGCTATGCCATGCACTTTATGTTGCCAACTAGATCGGCTTAAGCGGTAAGCCCAGCACCATCGAGGGGGCTTGTTTAAAATACAAATGGCAGTGCAATGCCATGAGAAATAACAGCGGCCCCAGCGCGAAAAAGAAAAAAAAGTGTTGCGTCTGCTGAAGGGGTGGCAGTAAGCATGCATGTTGCCAACAGTACCGGGCTTAAGCTGTAAGCCCGCCCCTGCGCCAACTAAATGCTATGCAATCCTCTGTAATCCAATATATATATACATATTTTGTTTGTTTTTGGAAGGAAACCGGAGTACCAGACGAAACCTACACAAACACAGAGAACATTCAAACTCTTCGCAGATGTTGCCTTAGTGGTTTTGAAACCCAGGACCACAGCGCTGCAAGGTAGTGTGCTAACCACTGAGCCACCGTGCTGCCTCTACAGAAATGTCACTTTGAATGGGGGAATGTGTAAAAAAAATGGGGTTGCTATGCCATGAGAAGCAACAGCCGACCAAGCGCCAAAGGAAATGAAGTGTTGCGTCTGCTGAAGAGGTGGCAGATAGAATTGCATGTTGCCATAGTTGCAAACTTTATCGGGCATGACGCGGGTAAGCCCCGACCCCCCCCGGCTTCGACGCTATGCCATGCAGTGCATGTTGCCAGCTTGTACCGGGCTTATGCCGGTAAGCCCCGCCCCCATCGCGGGTAAGCCCCGCCTTCGGCTCCGGACGCTACGCCATGCAGTGCATGTTGCCAGCTGTACCGGGCTTATGCCGGTAAGCCCCGCCCCCATCGCGGTAAGCCCCGCCTCCGGCTCCGACGCCATGACATGCAGTGCATGTTGCCAGCCTGTACCGGGCTTATGCCGGTAAGCCCCGCCCCCATCGCGGTAAGCCCCGCCTCCGGCTCCGACGCCATGCCATGCAGTGTATGTTGCCAGCTGTACCGGGCTTATGCCGGTAAGCCCCGCCCCCATCGCGGTAAGCCCCGCCTCCGGCTCCGACGCTACGCCATGCAGTGCATGTTGCCAGCTGTACCGAGGCTTATGCCTGTAAGCCCCGCCTCGGCTCCGACGCTATGCCATGCAGTGTATGTTGCCAGCTGTACCGGGCTTATGCCGGTAAGCCCCGCCCCCATTGCGGTAAGCCCCGCCCCGGCTCCGACGCTATGCCATGCACTTTATGTTGCCAACTGTATCGGCTTAAGCCGGTTAAGCCCCGCACCCATTGCGGGGGCTTGTTTAAAATACAAATGGCAGTATGCAATGCCATGAGAAATAACAGCGGCCCCAGCGCCAAAAGAAAAAAAAGTGTTGCGTCTGCTGAAGGAGTGGCAGTAAGCATTGCATGTTGCCAACAGTACCGGGCTTAAGCGGAGTACCCAGACGAAACCTACACAATCACAGATAACATTCAAACTCTTTGCAGATGTTGCCCTTAGTGGGATTTGAACCCAGGACCACAGCGCTGCAAGGCTAGTGTGCTAACCACTGAGCCACCGTGCTGCCTCTACAGAAATGCATTTGAATGGGGGAATGTGTAAAAAAATGGGGTTGCTATGCCATGAGAAGCAACAGCCGACCAAGCGCCAAAGGAAATGAAAGTGTTGCGTCTGCTGAAGAGGTGGCAGATAGCATTGCATGTTGCCATAGTTGCAAACTTTATCGGGCATGACGCGGTAAGCCCCGCCCACCCCGGCTCCGACGCTATGCCATGCAGTGCATGTTGCCAGCTGTACCGGGCTTATGCCGGTAAGCCCCCGCCCCCATCGCGGTAAGCCCCGCCCCGGCTCCGAGCCATGCCATGCAGTTGCATGTTGCCAGCTGTACGGGCTTATGCCGGTAAGCCCCGCCCCATCGAGTGTAGCCCCGCCTCCGGCTCCGACGCCATGCCATGCAGTGCATGTTGCCAGCTGTACGGGCTTATGCGGTAAGCCCCCGCCCCCATCGCGGTAAGCCCCGCCTCCGGCTCCGACGCCATGCCATGCAGTGCATGTTGCCAGCTGTACCGGGCTTTATGCCGGTAAGCCCCGCCCCCATCTCGGTAAGCCCGCCTCCGGCTCCGACGCTACGCCATGCAGTGCATGTTGCCAGCTGTACCGGGCTTATGCCGGTAAGCCCCGTCCCCATCGCGGTAAGCCCCGCCTCCGGCTCCGACGCTATGCCATGCAGTGCATGTTGCCAGCTGTACCGGGCTTATGCCGGTAAGCCCCGCCCCCATCGCGGTAAGCCCCGCCTTCGGCTCCGACGCTATGCCATGCAGTGCATGTTGCCAGCTGTACCGGGCTTATGCCGGTAAGCCCCGCCCCCATCGCGGTAAGCCCCGCCTCCGGCTCCGACGCTATGCCATGCAGTGCATGTTTCCAGCTGTACCGGGCTTATGCCGGTAAGCCCCGCCCCCGGCTCCGACGCTATGCCACGCAGTGCATGTTGCCAGCTGTACCGGGCTTATGCCGGTAATCCCCGCCCCCATCGAGGTAAGCCCCGCCTCCGGCTCCGACGCTATGCCATGCAGGGCATGTTGCCAGCTGTACCGAGCTTATGCCTGTAAGCCCCGCCCCCATCGCGGTAAGCCCCGCCTCTGGCTCCGACGCTATGCCATGCAGTGCATGTTGCCAGCTGTACCAGGCTTATGCCGGTAAGCCCCTGCCCCCATCGCGGTAAGCCCCGCCCCGGGCTCCGACGCTATGCCATGCACTTTATGTTGCCAACTGTATCGGCTTAAGCCGGTAAGCCCCGCACCCATTGCGGGGGCTTGTTTAAAAATACAAATGGCAGTGCAATGCCATGAGAAATAACAGCGGCCCCAGCGCGAAAAGAAAAAAAGTGTTGCGTCTGCTGAAGGGGTGGCAGTAAGCATTGCATGTTGCCAACAGTACCGGGCTTAAGCTGGTAGGCCCCGCCCCCTGCGCCAACACAATGCTATGCAATCCTCTGTAATCCAATACTATATATATATTTCGTTTGTTTTTGAAGGAAAACCGGAGTACCCAGACGAAACCTACACAAACACAGAGAACATTCAAACTCTTCGCAGATGTTGCCCTTAGTGGGATTTGAACCCAGGACCACAGCGCTGCAAGGCTAGTGTGCTAACCACTGAGCCACCGTGCTGCCTCTACAGAATGTCATTTGAATGGGGGAATGTGTAAAAAAAATGGGGTTGCTATGCCAAGAGAAGCAACAGCCGACCAAGCGCCAAAGGAAATGAAGTGTTGCGTCTGCTGAAGAGGTGGCAGATAGCATTGCATGTTGCCATAGTTGCAAACTTTATCGGGCATGACGCGGTAAGCCCCGCCCCCCCCCGGCTCCGACGCTATGCCATGCAGTGCATGTTGCCAGCTGGTACCGGGCTTATGCCGGTAAGCCCCGCCCCCATCGCGGTAAGCCCCCGCCTACGGCTCCGACGCTATGCCATGCAGTGCCTGTTGCCAGCTGTACCGAGCTTATGCCGGTAAGCCCCGCCCCCATCGTTGTAAGCCCCGCCCACGGCTTCGACGCTATGCCATGCAGTGCATGTTGCCAGCTGTACCGAGCTTATGCCGGTAAGCCCCGCCCCTATCGCGGTAAAGCCCCGCCTCCGGCTCCGACGCTATGCCATGCAGTGCATGTTGCCAGCTGTACCGGGCTTATGCCGGTAAGCCCCGCCCCCATCGCGCTAAGCCCCGCCTCCGGCTCCAACGCTATGCCATGCACTTTATGTTGCCAACTGTACCGGCTTAAGCCGGTAAGCCACGCCCCCCCATTGCGGGGGCTTGTTTAAAAATACAAATGGCAGTGCAATGCCATGAGAAATAACAGCGGCCCCAGCGCCAAAAGAAAAAAAGTGTTGCGTCTGCTGAAGGAGTGCAGTAAGCATTGCATGTTGCCAACAGTACCGGGCTTAAGCCGGAGTACCCAGACGAAACCTACACAAACACAGAGAACATTCAAACTCTTTGCAGATGTTGCCCTTAGTGGGATTTGAACCCAGGACCACAGCGCTGCAAGGCTAGTGTGCTAACCACTGAGCCACCGTGCTGCCTCTACAGAAATGACTTTTGAATGGGGCCATGTGTAAAAAAAATGGGGTTGCTGTGCCATGAGAAGCAACAGCCGACCAAGCGCCAAAGGAAATGAAGTGTTGCGTCTGCTGAAGAGGTGGCAGGCAGCATTGCATGTTGCCATAGTTGCAAACTTTATCGGGCATGACGCGGTAAGCCCCGCCCCCCCGGCTCCGACGCTATGCCACGCAGTGCATGTTGCCAGCTGTACCGGGCTTATGCGGTAAGCCCAGCCCCCATCGCGGTAAGCCCCGCCCCGGCTCCGGACGCTATGCCATGCACTTTATGTTGCCAACTGTACCGGCTTAAGCCGGTAAGCCCCAGCCCCATTGCGGGGGCTTGTTTAAAATGCAAATGGCAGTGCAATGCCATGAGAAATAACAGCGGCCCCAGCGCGAAAAGAAAAAAAGTGTTGCGTCTGCTGAAGGAGTGGCAGTAAGCATTGCATGTGTCAACAGTACCGGGCTTAAGCCGGAGTACCCAGACGAAACCTTCACAAACACAGAGAACATTCAAACTCTTTACAGATGTTGCCCTTAGTGGGATTTGAACCCAGGACCACAGCGCTGCAAGGCTAGTGTGCTAACCACTGAGCCACCGCGCTGCCTCTACAGAAATGACATTTGAATGGGGCCATGTGTAAAAAAATGGGGTTGCTATGCCATGAGAAGCAACAGCCGACCAAGCGCCAAAGGAAATGAAGTGTTGCGTCTGCTGAAGAGGTGGCAGATAGCATTGCATGTTGCCATAGTTGCAAACTTTATGGGGCATGACGCGGTAAGCCCCGCCCCCCCGGCTCCGACGCTATGCCATGCAGTGCATGTTGCCAGCTGTACCGGGCTTATGCCGGTAAGCCCCGCCCCCATCGCGGTAAGCCCCGCCTTCGGCTCCGACGCCTACGCCATGCAGTGCATGTTGCCAGCTGTACCGGGCTTATGCCGGTAAGCCCCGCCCCCATCGCGGTAAGCCCCGCCCCGGCTCCGACGCTATGCCATGCACTTTATGTTGCCACTGTACCGGCTTAAGCCGGTAAGCCCCGACCCCATTGCGGGGGCTTGTTTAAAAATACAAATGGCAGTGCAATGCCATGAGAAGTAACAGCGGCCCCAGCGCGAAAGAAAAAAGTGGTGCGTCTGCTGAAGGAGTGGCAGTAAGCATTGCATGTTGCGGAGTACCCAAACGAAACCTACACAAACACAGATAACATTCAAAACTCTTTGCAGATGTTGCTCTTAGTGGGATTTGAACCCAGGACCACAGCGCTGCAAGGCTAGTGTGCTAACCACTGAGCCACCGTGCTGCCTCTACAGAAATGCCATTTGAATGGGGCATGTGTAAAAAAATGGGGTTGCTATGCCATGAGAAGCAACAGCCGACCAAGCGCAAAGGAAATGAAGTGTTGCGTCTGCTGAAGAGGTGGCAGATAGCATTGCATGTTGCCATAGTTGCAAACTTTATTGGGCATGACGCGGTAAGCCCCGCGCCCCCGCGCCGACGCTATGCAATGCATTGCATGTTGCCAGCAATACCGGGCTTCAGCCGGTAAGCCCCGCCCCCATCGCGGTAAGCCCCGCCTCCGGCTCCGACGCTAAGCCATGCAGTGCATGTTGCCAGCTGTACCGGGCTTATGCGGTAAGCCCCGCCCCCGGCTCCGACGCTATGCCACGCAGTGCATGTTGCCAGCTGTACCGGGCTTATGCCGGTAAGCCCCGCCCCCATCGCGGTAAGCCCCGCCTCCGGCTCCGACGCCATGCCATGCAGTGCATGTTGCCAGCTGTACCGGGCTTATGCCGGTAAGCCCCCGCCCCCATCGCGGTAAGCCCCGCCCCGGCTCCGACGCTATGCCATGCACTTTATGTTGCCAACTGTACCGGCTTAAGCCGGTAAGCCCCGCCCCCATTGCGGGGGCTTGTTTAAAATACAAATTTTCAGTACAATGCCATGAGAAGTAACAGCGGCCCCAGCGCCGAAAGAAAAAAAGTGTTGCGGTCTGCTGAAGGGGTGGCAGTAAGCATTGCATGTTGCCAACAGTACCGGGCTTAAGCCGGAGTACCCAGACGAAACCTACACAAACACAGAGAACATTCAAACTCTTTGCAGATGTTGCCCTTAGTGGGATTTGAACCCAGGACCACAGCGCTGCAAGGCTAGTGTGCTAACCACTGAGCCACCGTACTGCCTCTACAGAAATGACATTTGAATGGGGGCATGTGTAAAAAAATGGGGGTTGCTATGCCATGAGAAGACACAGCCGACCAAGCGCCAAAGGAAATGAAGTGTTGCGTCTGCTGAAGAGGTGGCAGATAGCATTGCATGTTGCCATAGTTGCAAACTTTATCGGGCATGACGCGGTTAAGCCCCGCCCCCCCCCCGGCTCCGACGCTATGCCAATGCAGTGCATGCTGCCAGCTGTACCGGGCTTATGCCGGTAAGCCCCGCCCCCCATCGCGGTAAGCCCCGCCTTCGGCTCCGACGCTACGCCATGCAGTGCATGTTGCCAGCTGTACGGGCTTATGCCGGTAAGCCCCGCCCCCATCGCGGTAAGCCCCGCCTCCGGCTCCGACGCCATGCCATTGCAGTGCATGTTGCCAGCTGTACGGGCTTATGCCGGTAAGCCCCGCCCCCATCGCGGTAAGCCCGCCCCCGGCTCGACGCAATGCCATGCAGTGCATGTTGCCAGCTGTACCGGGCTTATGCCGGTAAGCCCCGCCCCCATCGCGGTAAGCCCCGCCCCGGCTCCGACGCTATGCCATGCACTTTATGTTGCCAACTGTACCGGCTTAAGCCGGTAAGCCCCGCCCCATTGCGGGGGCTTGTTTAAAAATACAAATGGCAGTGCAATGCCATGAGAAGTACAGCGGCCCCAGCGCAAAAGAAAAAAAGTGTTGCGTCTGCTGAAGGAGTGGCAGTAAGCATTGCATGTTGCGGAGAGTACCCAGACGAAACCTACACAAACACAGACAACATTCAAACTCTTTGCAGATGTTGCCCTAGTGGGATTTGAACCAGGACCACAGCGCTGCAAGGCTAGTGTGCTAACCACTGAGCCACCATACTGCCTCTACAGAAATGCCATTTGAATGGGGGCATGTGTAAAAAAATGGGGTTGCTATGCCATGAGAAGCAACAGCCGACCAAGCGCCAAAGGAAATGAAGTGTTGCGTCTGCTGAAGAGGTGGCAGATAGCATTGCATGTTGCCATAGTTGCAAACTTTATCGGGCATGACGCGGTAAGCCCCGCCCCCCCGGCTCCGACGCTAT
>NW_027209684.1:0-10000 GCF_027789765.1 Dendropsophus ebraccatus | reverse complement strand
TAGAGCAGACCCTGTGTGTATATATATATATAGCAGACCCTGTGTGTATATATAGCAGACCCTGTGTGTATATAGCAGACCCTGTGTGTATATATAGCAGACCCTGTGTGTGTATATATATATAGCAGACCCTGTGTGTATATATAGAGCAGACCCTGTGTGTATATATAGCAGACCCTGTGTGTGTATATAGCATAGCCCTGTGTGTATATAGAGCAGACCCTGTGTGTGTATATATAGCAGACCCTGTGTGTATATAGAGCAGACCCTGTGTGTATATAGAGCAGACCCTGTGTATATAGAGCAGACCCTGTGTGTATATAGCAGACCCTGTGTATATAGAGCAGACCCTGTGTGTATATAGAGCAGACCCTGTGTGTATATAGAGCAGACCCTGTGTGTATATAGAGCAGACCCTGTGTGTGTATATAGCAGACCCTGTGTATATAGAGTAGACCCTGTGTGTGTATATAGCAGACCCCGTGTGTATATATATAGCAGACCCTGTGTGTATATAGAGTAGACCCTGTGTGTATATAGCAGACCCTGTGTGTGTATATATAGCAGACTGTGTGTATATATAGAGCAGACCCTGTGTGTGTATATATAGCAGACTGTGTGTATATATAGAGCAGACCCTGTGTGTGTATATAGAGCAGACCCTGTGTGTGTATAGAGCAGACCCTGTGTGTGTATATAGAGCAGACCCTGTGTGTATATAGAGCAGACCCTGTGTGTATATAGAGCAGACCCTGTGTGTATATAGAGCAGACCCTGTGTGTATATAGAGCAGACCTGTGTGTATATAGAGCAGACCCTGTGTGTATATATAGCAGACCCTGTGTATATATAGAAGACCCTGTGTGTATATAGAGCAGACCCTGTGTGTATATAGCAGACCCTGTGTGTATATAGAGCAGAACCCTGTTGTATATAGAGCAGACCCTGTGTATATATAGAGCAGAGATGCTGTGTTATATGTAGAGCAGACCCTGTGTGTATATAGAGCAGACCCTGTGTATATATAGAGCAGACTAGTGTATATATAGAGCAGACTATGTATATAGTAGACCGACCCTGTGTATGTATATAGAGCAGACCCTGTGTGTATATAGAGCAGAACCCTGTGTGTATATAGCAGACCCTGTGTGTATATAGAGCAGACCCTGGTGTATATAGAGCAGACCCTGTGTGTATATAGAGCAGACCCTGTGTGTATATAGCACAGACCCTGTGTGTGTATATAGCAGACCCTGTGTGTGTATATAGCAGACCCTGTGTATATATATAGAGCAGACCTGTGTATATATAGAGAGCAGACCCTGTGTGTATATAGAGCAGGACCCTGTGTGTATATAGAGCAGACCCTGTGTGTATATAGAGCAGACCCTGTGTGTATATAGAGCAGACCCTGTGTGTATATAGAGCAGACCCTGTGTGTATATAGCAGACCCTGTGTGTGTATATAGCAGACCCTGTGTGTGTATATAGCAGACCCTGTGTTGTGTATATAGCAGACCCTGTGTATATATAGAGCAGACCCTGTGTGTATATAGAGCAGACCCTGTGTGTATATAGAGCAGACCCTGTGTGTATATAGAGCAGACCCTGTGTGTATATAGAGCAGACCTGTGTGTATATATATATATAGCAGACCCTGTGTGCTATATATATATAGCAGACCCTGTGTGTATATATAGCAGACCCTGTGTGTATAGAGCAGACCCTGTGTGTATATAGCAGACCCTGTGTGTATATATAGCAGACCCTGTGTGTATATAGAGCAGACCCTGTGTGTATATATATATATAGCAGACCCTGTGTGTATATTATATATATATATAGCAGACCCTGTGTGTATATAGCAGACCCTGTGTGTATATATAGCAGACCCTGTGTGTATATAGAGCAGACCCTGTGTGTATATAGCAGACCCTGTGTGTATATAGCAGACCCTGTGTGTATATAGCAGACCCTGTGTGTATATATAGCAGACCCTGTGTGTATATAGAGCAGACCCTATGTGTATATATATATATATAGCAGACCCTGTGTGTATATATATAGCAGACCCTGTGTGTATATAGAGCAGACCCTGTGTGTATATAGAGCAGACCCTGTGTGTATATAGAGCAGACCCTGTGTGTATATAGAGCAGACCCTGTGTGTATATAGAGCAGACCCTGTGTGTATATAGAGCAGACCCTGTGTGTATATATAGCAGACCCTGTGTGTATATATAGCAGACCCTGTGTGTATATATATAGCAGACCCTGTGTGTATATAGAGCAGACCCTGTGTATATATATATATATAGCAGACCCTGTGTGTATATAGAGCAGACCCTGTGTGTATATAGAGCAGACCCTGTGTGTATATATAGCAGACCCTGTGTGTATATATAGCAGACCCTGTGTGTATATATATAGCAGACCCTGTGTGTATATATAGAGCAGACCCTGTGTATATATAGCAGACCCTGTGTGTATATAAAGCAGACCCTGTGTATATATATATATATAGCAGACCCTGTGTGTATATATAGCAGACCCTGTGTGTATATAGAGCAGACCCTGTGTATATATAGCAGACCCTGTGTATATATAGCAGACCCTGTGTGTATATATAGCAGACCCTGTGTGTATATATAGCAGACCCTGTGTGTATATATAGCAGACCCTGTGTGTATATATAGCAGACCCTGTGTGTATATAGAGCAGACCCTGTGTATATATAGCAGACCCTGTGTGTATATAGAGCAGACCCTGTGTATATATATATATAGCAGACCCTGTGTGTATATAGAGCAGACCCTGTGTATATAATATATAGCAGACCCTGTGTGTATATATAGCAGACCCTGTGTGTGTATATAGCAGACCCTGTGTGTATATAGCAGACCCTGTGTGTATATATAGCAGACCCTGTGTGTGTATATAGCAACCCTGTGTGTGTATATAGCAGACCCTGTGTGTGTATATAGCAGACCCTGTGTGTATATAGCAGACCCTGTGTGTATATATAGCAGACCCTGTGTGTATATAGAGCAGACCCTGTGTGTATATAGAGCAGACCCTGTGTGTATATAGAGCAGACCCTGTGTGTATATAGCAGACCCTGTGTGTATATAGAGCAGACCCTGTGTATATATATAGCAGACCCTGTGTGTATATATATATATAGCAGACCCTGTGTGTGTATATATATATATAGCAGACCCTGTGTGTATATATATATATAGCAGACCCTGTGTGTATATATATAGCAGACCCTGTGTGTATATATATAGCAGACCCTGTGTGTATATAGAGCAGACCCTGTGTGTATATAGAGCAGACCCTGTGTGTGTATATATAGCAGACCCTGTGTGTGTATATATAGCAGACCCTGTGTGTATATATATATAGCAGACCCTGTGTATATAGCAGACCCTGTGTATATAGCAGACCCTGTGTATATAGCAGACCCTGTGTATATAGCAGACCCTGTGTATATAGCAGACTCTGTGTATATAGCAGACCCTGTGTGTGTATATAGAGCAGACCCTGTGTGTATATAGAGCGACCCTGTGTGTGTTATATAGAGCAGACCCTGTGTGTATATATAGCAGACCCTGTGTATATTGCAGACCCTGTGTGTATATTGCAGACCCTGTGTGTATATAGCAGACCCTGTGTGTATATAAGCAGACCCTGTGTGTATATATAAGCAGACCCTGTGTGTATATATAGAGCAAACCTGTGTGTATATATAGCAGACCCTGTGTATATATAGCAGACCCTGTGTGTGTATATACCAGACCCTGTTTGTATATAGAGCAGACCCTGTGTGTATATAGAGCAGACCCTGTGTGTATATAGAGCAGACCCTGGTGTATATATAGCAGACCCTGTGTGTGTATATATAGAGCAGAACCCTGTGTGTATATATAGCAGACCCTGTGTATATATAGCAGACCCTGTGTGTATATAGAGCAGACCCTGTGTGTATATAGGCAGACCCTGTGTGTATATAGCAGACCTGTGTGTATATATAGAGCAGACCCTGTGTGTATATAGAGCAGACCCTGTGTGTATATAGAGCAGACCCTGTGTTATATAGAGCAGACCCTGTGTGTATATAGAGCAGACCCTGTGTGTATATAGAGCAGACCCTGTGTGTATATAGAGCAGACCCTGTGTGTATATAGAGCAGACCCTGTGTGTATATAGAGCAGACCCTGTGTGTATATAGAGCAGACCCTGTGTGTATATAGAGCAGACCCTGTGTGTATATAGAGCAGACCCTGTGTGTATATAGAGCAGACCCTGTGTGTATATAGCAGACCCTGCGTGTATATAGAGCAGACCCTGCGTGTATATAGAGCAGACCCTGTGTGTATATAGAGCAGACCCTGTGTGTATATAGAGCAGACCCTGTGTGTGTATATAGAGCAGACCCTGCGTGTATATATAGCAGACCCTGTGTGTATATATAGAGCAGACCCTGTGTGTATATATAGCAGACCCTGTGTGTGTATTTATATTATATAGAGAGAGCAGACCCGTGTGTATATAGAGCAGACCCTGTGTGTATATAGAGCAGACCCCTGTGTATATATAAAGCAGAACTGCGTGGTATATAGCAGACCCTGCGTGTATATATAGAGCAGACCCTGTGTGTATATATAGCAGACCCTGTGTGTGTGTATATATAATATATATATATAGAGAGAGAGCAGACCCTGTGTGTATATAGAGCAGACCCTGTGTATATAGAGCAGACCCTGTGTGTATATAGAGCAGACCCTGTGTGTATATAGAGCAGACCCTGTGTGTATATAGAGCAGACCCTGTGTGTATATAGAACAGACCCTGTGTATATGTAGAGCAGACCCTGTGTGTATATAGAGCAGACCCTTTGTGTATATAGAGCAGACCCTGTGTGTATATAGAACAGAGACCTGTGTATATGTAGAGCAGACCCCGTGTATATAGAGCAGACCCTGTGTGTATATAGAGCAGACCCTGTGTATATATAGAGCAGACCCTGTGTGTATATAGAGCAGACCCTGTGTGTATATAGAGCAGACCCTGTGTATATAGAGCAGACCCTGTGTGTATATAGAGCAGACCCTGTGTGTGTATATAGCAGACCTGTGTGTGTATATAGAGTAGACCCTGTGTATATAGAGAGACCCTGTGTGTATATAGCAGACCTGTGTGTATATAGAACAGACCCTGTGTGTATATATAGCAGACCCTGTGTGTATATAGAGCAGACCCTGTGTGTATATATAGCAGACCCTGTGTATATATAGAGCAGACCCTGTGTGTATATATAGCAGACCCTGTGTATATATAGCAGACCCTGTGTGTATATAGCAGACCCTGTGTGTATATAGCAGACCCTGTGTGTATATAGCAGACCCTGTGTGTATATAGCAGACCCTGTGTATTAGAGTAGACCCTGTGTGTATATAGAGCAGACCCTGTGTATATATAGCAGACCCCGTGTGTATATATATAGCAGACCCTGTGTGTATATAGAGCAGACCCTGTGTATATATAGAGCAGACCCTGTGTATATATAGAGCAGACCCTGTGTATATATAGCAGACCCTGTGTGTATATATAGCAGACCCTGTGTGTATATATATAGCAGACCCTGTGTGTATATAGAGTAGACCCTGTGTGTATATAGCAGACCCTGTGTATATATAGCAGACCCTGTGTGTGTATATAGAGCAGACCCTGTGTGTGTATATAGAGCAGACCCTGTGTGTGTATATAGAGCAGACCCTGTGTGTATATATAGCAGACCTGTGTGTATATATAGCAGACCCTGTGTGTATATATAGCAGACCCTGTGTATATATAGCAGACCCTGTGTGTGTATATAGCAGACCCTGTGTGTATATAGAGCAGACCCTGTGTGTGTATATAGAGCAGACCCTGTGTGTGTATATAGCAGACCCTGTGTGTGTATATAGAGTAGACCCTTTGTATATATAGCAGACCCTGTGGTATATAGAGCAGACCCTGTGTGTATATAGCAGACCCTGTGTATATAGAGTAGACCCTGTGTGTATTTGCAGACCCGTGTGTATATATATAGCAGACCCTGTGTGTATATATAGCAGACCCTGTGTGTATATAGAGCAGACCCTGTGTGTGTATTAGAGCAGACCCTGTGTGTGTATATAGAGCAAGACCCTGTGTGTGTATATATAGCAGACCCTGTGTGTATATATAGCAGACCCTGTGTGTGTATAGAGCAGACCCTGTGTGTGTATATAGAGCAGACCCTGTGTGTGTATATAGAGCAGACCCTGTGTGTGTATATAGAGCAGACCCTGTGTGTGTATATAGCAGACTCTGTGTGTATATAGAGCAGACCCTGTGTATGTATATAGAGCAGACCCTGTGTGTGTATATAGAGCAGACCCTGTGTGTGTATATAGAGCAGACCCTGTGTGTGTATATAGAGCAGACCCTGTGTGTGTATATAGAGCAGACCCTGTGTGTGTATATAGAGCAGACCCTGTGTGTATATATAGCAGACCCTGTGTATATAGCAGACCCTGTGTGTATATAGAGCAGACCCTGTGTGTATATAGAGCAGACCCTGTGTGTATATAGAGCAGACCCTGTGTGTATATAGAGCAGACCCTGTGTGTGTATATAGCAGACCCTGTGTGTGTATATAGAGCAGACCCTGTGTATATAGAGCAGACCCTGTGTGTATATAGAGCAGACCCTGTGTGTATATAGAGCAGACCCTGTGTGTATATATATAGCAGACCCTGTGTGTATATAGCAGACCCTGTGTGTATATATATAGCAGACACTGTGTGTATATATATAGCAGACCCGTTGTGTATATATATAGCAGACCCTGTGTGTATATATATAGCAGACCTGTGTGTATATATAGAGCAGACCCTGTGTGTATATAGAGCAGACCCTGTGTGTATATAGAGCAGACTGTGTGTATATAGAGCAGACCCTGTGTGTATATAGAGCAGACCCTGTGTGTATATAGAGCAGACCCTGTGTTGTATATAGAGCAGACCCTGTGTGTGTATAGAGCAGAACCCTGTGTGTATATATATAGCAGACCCTGTGGTGTATATATATATATATATATATATAGCAGACCCTGTGTGTATATATATATATAGCAGGCCCTGTGTATATAGCAGACCCTGTGTGTATATATAGCAGACCCTGTGTGTGTATATATAGCAGACCCTGTGTGTATATAGCAGACCCTGTGTGTATATAGCAGAGACCCTGTGTGTATATAGCAGACCCTGTGTGTATATATATAGCAGACCTGTGTGTATATAGCAGACCCTGTGTGTATATATAGCAGGACCCGTGTGTATATAGAGCAGACCCTGTGTGTATATAGAGCAGACCCTGTGTGTTATATAGAGCAGACCCTGTGTGTATATAGAGCAGACCCTGTGTGTGTAATATAGCAGACCCTGTGTGTATATATACAGCAGACCTGTGTGTGTATATATCAGACCCTGTGTATATAGAGTAGACCCTGTGTGTATATAGAGCAGACCCTGTGTGTGTATATAGCAGACCCTGTGTGTATATAGAGCAGACACTGTGTGTTTATAGAGCAGACCCCGTGTGTGTATATAGAGCAGACCCTGTGTGTATATAGAGCAGACCCTGTGTGTATATAGAGCAGACCCTGTGTATATAGAGCAGACCCTGTGTATATATAGCAGACCCTGTGTGTATATAGAGCAAACCCTGTGTGTATATAGAGCAAACCCCTGTGTGTATATATAGCAGACCCTGTGAGTATATAGAGCAGACCCTGTGTGTATATAGAGCAGACCCTGTGTGTATATAGAGCAGACCCTGTGTGTATATATAGCAGCACCCTGTGTGTATATAGAGCAAACCCTGTGTGTATATATATAGCAGACCCGTGTGTATATATAGCAGACTGACCCTGTGTATATATAGCAGACCCTGTGTAATATATATCAGACCTGTGGTGTGTATATAGCAGACCCTGTGTGTATATAGAGTAGTACCCTGTGTGTATATAGAGTAGACCTGTGTGTATATAGAGCAGACCCTGTGTGTATATAGAGCAGACCCTGTGTGTATATAGAGCAGACCTGTGGTGTATATAGAGGCAGACCCTGTGTGTATATATATATATTGCAGACCGTGTGTTATATATATAGCAGACCCTGTGTGTATATAGAGCAGACCCTGTGTGTATATATAGCAGACCCTGTGTGTATATAGCAGACCCTGTGTGTATATAGCAGACCCTGTGTGTATATAGAGCAGACCCTGTGTGTATATAGAGCAGACCCTGTGTGTATATATAATATAGCAGACCCTGTGTGTATATATATAGCAGACCCTGTGTGTATATAGAGCAGACCTGTGTGTATATAGCAGACCCTGTGTGTATATAGAGCAGACCCTGTGTGTATATAGCAGACCCTGTGTGTATATATAGCAGACCCTGTGTATATAGAGTAGACCCTGTGTGTATATATAGCAGACCCTGTGTGTATATATATATAGCAGGCCCTGTGTATATAGCAGACCCTGTGTGTATATAGAGCAGACCCTGTGTGTATATATAGCAGACCCTGTGTGTGTATATAGAGTAGACCCTGTGTGTATATAGAGCAGACCCTGTGTTTATATAGAGCAGACCCTGTGTATATATAGAGCAGACCCTGTGTGTATATAGAGCAGACCCTGTGTGTGTATATATAGAAGCGTGACCCCTGTGTATATTAGGCAGACCCTGTGTGTATATATAGCAGACCCTGTGTGTATATACAGCAGACCCTGTGTGTATATAGAGCACCTGTGGTGTAATATGTGCGAGCTAGACATCAGTGTGTATATGGACAGACCCGCTGTTTGTAATATAGAGTAGACCCTGTGTGTATATAGAGTAGACCCTGTGTGTATATAGAGCAGACCCTGTGTGTATATAGAGCAGACCCTGTGTGTATATAGAGCAGACCCTGTGTGTATATAGAGCAGACCCTGTGTGTGTATATAGAGCAGACACTGTGTGTGTATATAGAGCAGACCCTGTGTGTATATATAGCAGACCCTGTGTGTATATAGAGCAGACCCTGTGTGTATATAGAGCAGACCCTGTGTGTATATAGAGCAGACCCTGTGTGTATATAGAGCAGACCCTGTGTGTGTATATAGAGCAGACACTGTGTGTGTATATATAGCAGACCCTGTGTGTATATATAGCAGACCCTGTGTGTATATATAGCAGACCCTGTGTGTATATATAGCAGACCCTGTGTGTATATAGAGCAGACCCTGTGTGTGTATATAGAGCAGACCCTGTGTATATATATATAGCAGACCCTGTGTGTATATAGAGCAGACCCTGTGTGTATATAGAGCAGACCCTGTGTATATATATATATATATATATATATATATATATATAGCAGACCCTGTGTATATATAGCAGACCCTGTGTGTGTATATAGCAGACCCTGTGTGTGTATATAGCAGACCCTGTGTGTGTATATAGCAGACCCTGTGTGTATATAGCAGACCCTGTGTGTATATATAGCAGACCCTGTGTGTGTGTATATAGCAGACCCTGTGTGTATATAGCAGACCCTGTGTGTATATATATAGCAGACCCTGTGTGTATATATAGAGCAGACCCTGTGTGTATATAGAGCAGACCCTGTGTGTATATAGCAGACCCTGTGTGTATATAGCAGACCCTGTGTGTATATAGCAGACCCTGTGTGTATATGAGCAGACTGTGTGTATATAGAGCAGAACCTGTGTGTATATATATAGCAACCCTGTGTGTATATATATATAGGCAGACCCTGTGTGTATATATATAGCAGACCCTGTGTGTATATATATAGGCAGACCCTGTGTGTATATAGAGCAGACCCTTGTGTATATAGAGCAGACCCTGTGTGTATATAGAGCAGACCCTGTGTGTATATAGAGCAGACCCTGTGTGT
>NW_027209683.1:0-12762 GCF_027789765.1 Dendropsophus ebraccatus | reverse complement strand
CCATAAGCGGCAGGCAGCGGATGAGATAAGTGGCAAATAGGGTTCTGCTCAGGGGTCCCCTGTCATGTGACTTTAACCAGTGGGCCCGGCACGTGCACCATGTGCCCTCTGGTTAAAGCGGCCTATGCTGAGATATACTATGTCAGATTATTTAGGATACTGCCGAAATTTAAGGAGCCCCTATATTTCTTATACCATACCTTTTGCACTAACTGTATAGAGCAGGTTGTGACAGAAAAATGTCCTACCTTAGTTGAAGGAGTTATCCACCTAAGAGCTAAAAAAATTAAATGCTAGCTGGTCTTACTCACCAGGTCCCCCCTGAGTATTTTGAGCCGTCTCTGTCTTTCTAGCTCTCTGCCATTCCCTTTACAAGTTGTTCTAAAGCCAATCTACATCCATGATAGGAAAACTCATTTCCCATCATGCATCTCTCTGACTGGTCCTTTTGCGTACTCGCCCCCTTAGCTTTCTTTCCTGCTCTCTTCTTCTGTTATTACTATTGCACAGTAAAACACAGGACTGTTTTTTTTTTTCACAGATTTTGCATCACATCACCCCAATATGTATTCCATACTAGCGGATGATGTAGCAGAGCTGATGCGCGCATGGTGTAGTAGAGCTAACAGATCTAGGTCTCTGGTCTACTTATTGTTTAAAGGAACCAATCACGGCATCTACGTATATAGCTTCCTAATAAAATTATTATACTGCTTATAATCTTTCCTAATGATTATATATACTATATTTTGTTAGTTTGCCCAGGCGAGTCCGCTGGCATCTGGGCGGTCCTTGTCTTCATATAGTCCTGTCTGGTGGGCTGTAAGCGCGACTCTCTGAGCTAAATTCACAGTGTTGCCGCTTCCTATGTTACAGAGAGGCCAGCCCATAGCTTAGTCTCAGCGCCAAAAACGCCCAGAGAGGTGGGATTGCAGAGGATAACAGCCCACACATGTGACTGCTTGGAAGACAAAGACCGCCCAGATGCCTAGAGAGAGAATTTGCATATGACACAGGACAAAATAAAAGTACATGTTCACCCGATAGCTTACCGAAGTATCTTAGGACTGACTGTACTGGACTGTATTAGAAGGATTTTTAGATCTTTTATGCCTTCTTTGGTTCCCTTTCAGCCCCAATTTCTGTAAAATCCTGTTTCCTGTAGTAGACATAGGATTAAGTCTTAGTGCCCTATTACACGGGACGATTATCGTGCGAAAAATCGTATATTGTTCGAATTTAAACGATAACGTCCTGTGTAATCGTTCATTTAGATCTGAACCTAAAATTATCGTTAATCGTTCGCTAATCATTCGCTGTAATTCCACATTCGTTAGCTCAAGTTACCCATTTTTTCACTATCGTTCAGTGTAATTGGGTCCATTTACACAGGAAGATTATCTGCAAAGAATTGAAGCCAAAGCCAGAAACACTATAAACAGAGATTAGGTCATAAAGGAAGACCTGAGATTTCTCCTCTTTTCAAATCATTCCTGGCTTTGGCTTCAGATCTTTGGCAGATAATCTTTCTGTGTAAATGGACCCTT
Organism: Dendropsophus ebraccatus; assembly: GCF_027789765.1. Classification (NCBI taxonomy): domain Eukaryota; kingdom Metazoa; phylum Chordata; class Amphibia; order Anura; family Hylidae; genus Dendropsophus; species Dendropsophus ebraccatus. The sequence goes on along the minus strand of NW_027209683.1, from coordinate 11,215 downwards.
ATTGTTTTGCTGGGATCAGAAGGAATAAATGATCATAGTAACGATCGCAAATAACGATCGTATTAACGATTGTAACTAACGATCATCGTTCTGTGTAATATAGTGAACGATTTTTAGGTTAACAATAAACAATCTCGTTTGCAAAATCGTTTAGAATCGCTCAGTGTAATAGGACCTTAGTGTAGGCCGCAGCTGAGGCTATGTTCACCTACGTATGAGTCGGCATGTGCGGCTGAAAGTACGGCCGTGGGAAAAAATAGACATGCGGCTAGATGCGTACGAACCGCGAACATACGCCCGTAGTACAGTTATGCTTCCCTAGCTTGTTTCGTAGCGATCTGAAACAGGTCATTTACTTGAAATCTTCGCCCAGCCCAATAAAACACACAGAACCTTTTGGATCTAAAAATCACGTTTAATTGGCTGAAATAAGTACTTCGTACGGGACCGCATGGAAATCCACGGCCGTGAGTTGGAACATTTCCGTCCTCAAACACAATGGTCGTGTTCATTTTTCACGACGCCGTATACGATCCGGCCGTAGGCTCATACGTAGTGTGCATTGTGCGGGCGTATATCGTATACTTTCAAGCGAACGCGTCAACCTCAAAACTATGTGCGTATATTCGCGGTTTGCACTACGGCCGGACTCATACGTAGTGAACATAGCCTTAAAGTGAATGTAGCATTTCAAACAACAATTAACATTTCATATGACCTGACGGTTCTCTAGAGGTGGCCCAGAGCCCCCAATGCACCAATGTCTCCTCTAATGGGTGATGCGCATCGTCTGTATATTCTCTGTACTGCCTTCTGTATGTCAGTCCAGCCTGGCCTGGCTGTGCGCACGATCTCTCACTGCCTATGAGCTGGCTGCATTGATACCGCTAACAGATCATACAGAAGGTGGGACAGAAAAAATATAGAAGATGCGTGTCACCCAGGGGAGGAACATTGGTGCACTGGGGCGCTGGGCCTACCTCCAGTGTACCAACAGATTGAATTAGCATTTTTAGAAAAAGAAGCTGATATCACCAATGCCCATCAGGTCATATGAAAAATGAATATGTTGCTTGAGATGGTACATTTACTTTAAGCACCCTTTTCATCCAAGCTAGCTGCATATCTTTGAAAAAAACAGATATTTCTTAACCCCTTCCTGGCTGCAATGTTTTACGTTTTCACCTCTTTGAAGAGACCTATTTGTTTTTCCACTGACCTAATGGGTCAAGAAAATCCAATTATGATGGATAATTAACATCTTCTTTTGTCCCTTTAATCATAATCACAAAATAACGGGGTTAAGCAGCCAAGATCATACACTTGGTCAAAGGATCTTGAGTCAGCTTTGTGTAGTGAACAAGTTCCCATAGCAACTAATATGCTTTTCATCCCTAGCCAATGTTTTGTTTCTTTTTCTATTGTGAATGTTCTAAAAGAATACAGGCGACTAGAATTTTACTGTCGCACATCTATGTTTATGAAACATTTAGCTGAAAATAAAGGTATTGGTGAAAAAATAATTTGTCTCTGTATTTTTTCTTTCAGAGTAAGGCTCCGTTTACATGAAGCAAAACTGGGAGAATACCGCTAGCCTCCGTTCTATGGGAGGCTCACGTGCCTCATGGACATGTCCATTTTTCTCCGTGGAGAGAGGAGGCGCGCGAGCCTCCCATAGACTGTCATTATGACATGGAGGCTGGCGGGATTCCGCCAGTTTTGCTCAGTGTGAATGGAGCCTTAGGCTACATTCACACATCCATAGTGGCAGCCGTGGACTGCACTATGAATGTGCATCTGTAGTGCTACACAGAGCACTACATGAACATAGCGATCCGTGCCGCAAATGCGGATCTGCACTACAACCTGTTTTTTCCCCCCCGACAGGGATCGTGGCCCCGTACACACATATGGATGGGTGTTCCTTGTCTGACACTTGTCACAAAAGCCTTATACTCCAAAGGAAGGTGGTGATGAAGATGTTTATGAGTTTCGCCACGAGATGTCAGTGTTTTATGTGTAAACTTGTATATATGTATTGCACAGCTGTAGTCACTATAGGGTTACTGTTTCTTTGTATTTTGTGATTCTGTGGACCAGTGGAGATACTTCTTTCTTCTCTACCATTCCTTTTACTTCTTTCTTTTGCACACTCTCTTCTTCTCCACTCACAGGGACTCTTGCACCCTGTAGGAAGTAGTCACTTGGGGAGAGGAAGTGTAGCGTCAGTTTCCCCTCGGCTCTAAAGAGTAGGACACACACAGAACAGACATCCCTGCTGTACTTAGCATCAGTCTGCATCATAGCAAAACACAAACAATGTGAGACAGAGGCATTGAATGTTTATCTCCTAAGGTGGGAGAGCAGTGGAGCAGGAGAAAATGTGAATTGGCACAGAGGCCATTTTTCTTCACTCTTCTGGATTTCTATCCGCTACCAGTGTGGCAGACTGTACAGATACGGTAATACATTGTATAGACACATCTATATAACTTTTAATGTACTTTTATAGAAGACAAATTTTCCTTATGTGTACTTCCCCTTTAAATTATCTCCCAGCACAGATCCTGTGAACACAAGTATGTACCTGAAGATATTGCAAGAGCCATTCTATTTACTCTACTGGGATTCAGTCATAATTGCACCAGTACCTACACATACCGGCTACACACTCTTTGGGTTACTCTCCCTATTCTGTGGTGGTGGAACCAAAAGTCTGGTGGGTCATCTCCCCACTCTGGACCACTGTGACAAGAGCCCAAGGGACCCATCACAACCTGGCAGGTCACGAACCATTGGGAACAGTACAGCCGGCCACCACTAAAAGCATGTGTAAACAAACCTGTGGGGCTGAGCTAGCACTGGCGTTACGACAGTACCTTCACTGGCTAAGCTGTATAAGAACCACCAGCACAACATCATTCGGTGGCACACCACGTAAGTCCCTATTTCACCGTATTTGGCCAATCGCTTAGTGTAAAGGTAGTGTTAAAAGGCAACGTCACCTGGCATGCACAAATGTCGGCTGATCATTGTCTTTCAACACGTTGAAAGAAAAATGCTGGTAGCGATGGTTTGCTGGCCGTCGCTCCGTGCAATCTCCTATGGGCCACCCTGACCGCCCATGCCCCCCCAACTCCTCCCCTCTCACTGTCGATATGTGTAATAGCACCAACAGCAAATGAGGAACAAGGAGCAGTCAAGAGCTGACCAGACAGATCAGTAATTTCTTGCTCCTTTAAAGGGAACTCCGGATAAGAAAACTTGTTTTCTATTAAAAGTACTTAAAAGTGAAATATATGTGTCTATATAATGTAAACTGTATCTGTGCGGTTCTGCCACACAACAGCTGATAGAAATCCAGGAAGTGAAAAAAATAGCCCCTGTGCAAATCCACATTGTTCCTGCTCCTTCTGCTATCCCCCCCTAGGACCTAAGACAAATCTTCCATGCCTCTGTCTCACATTGTGTGTGTTGTGCTGAGCACAGGCTGATGATGCAGACAGGGGCAGGGCGTGATGTCAAAGGAGGCGGGGCTGGATCCCCCCATCCCCTGAGTGATTCACCATCTCTGACCGGCCAGAAGCAGCCTGCTGCACTGATTTCTCTAATTGTGCAGAAGTGTGCAGTGAAATTAGGGCTGTGTTCACACATGTTGGAGTGTCATTGCAGTACTGCAGCATATTCACAAAATGATGCAGTAACACAAGTAATGATGCTAAACGGCAGAGAGGATCAGAGCCTTATTGTGGGCTCAACTTCAAAAATAACAGATGCTTGATCATAATATGTCCGTGGAAATTAAAATAAATTTTTTTTAAAGTTCTTTACTTTATTCCAATATAAGCATTACAGGTAGAGAATACAGTGTGCTGTATGGTGTTACAGGTAGAGAATACAGCATGCTGTGTGGTGTTACAGGTAGAGAATACAGTGTGCGGTGTGTTTTACAGGTAGAGAATACAGCGTGCTGTGTGGTGTTACAGGTAGAGAATACAGCATGCTGTGTGGTGTTACAGGTAGAGAATACAGTGTGCTGTGTGGTGTTACAGGTAGATACAGCGTGCTGTGTGGTGTTACAGGTAGAGAATACAGTGTGCTGTGTGGTGTTTACAGGTAGAGAACAGTGTGCTGTGTGGTGTTACAGGTAGAGAATACAGTGTGCTGTGTGGTGTTACAGGTAGAGAATACAGTGTGCTGTGTGGTTACAGTAGAGAATACAGCGTGCTGTGTGGTGTGACAGGTAGAGAATATAGCGTGCTGTGTGGTGTTACAGTAGAGAATACAGCGTGCTGTGTGGTGTTACACGGAGAGAATACAGTGTGCTGTGTGGTGGGACACAATAAAATCATAAATTACTGCAAATAATTCAGTAACACAATGAAACTGCAATGTGTAAACACAGCCTAGACGTTCTGCAACAGCTTTGGGTGGGGAATAGGCAGGGTGGAGGACTGTGATGAACAGCTGAGGGAAAGCATTGCATTCTGGAACCTGTAGTAATGTGTACAACTGATAAACCAGGAAGTGCAGAAACACAAACAGAACAAAATCCCCAAAACAAATGGATTTTTGGTAGCTTCAAAAATGGAAGAGATAGGTAAGTATGCTTATGCTTCTGCAGAAGTTTCATTTTTTTAACCTCTACCTGGAGTTCCCCTTTAATATCAGCCTGTGCAATAGGGCCTTTAATTACATTTTTATCTTCAATATCTCTATGGGCCACCAGTGAAGGAAACATTCTTGAACATTGATTACATGCTGCGCACGTAGTGACAGTGTATAGTTATGGCTCTATTCACTCCACATTTGACTATACAATGCTAGCATACATCTAGAAAAATGAAGTATTGTTGTCTGCACAGATCAGCCTGAATAAGGATTGTATACATCTCTGTAGCTTTTTAGACACATTGCTATAGACACAGATTATTTCTCTATAAAAAAAGTATTGGTCAAGTTGGAGAAGTCAGCGGGGCTGCGGAAAGAGTTTGACAAATGAAGATTGACCTGTCAAAGCTCTGTAAAATATCATGGATAATAGAATTTGCATCTTGGAGACTCAACTCTGAATAAAAATGAGGAAACCTGATCCTCATTTACTTCTCTGAACAAAGTCTGTATTATGCAGATTGCAGTTTACCTGCATTGGTATTCAATGTGCAGTGTTTTTATGCCATGAACAAAGGAGAGACAGCATAGAAACTCTGACCTTCATAATACAATGCACTAGCAATAGGTGAGGTAAAGGGGACGCTAAATCTGTAATTTATGCCATGAAGTCAATGGGATTATTAGGTTATCCTATTCATGGCAGGTTGAATGGAGCCTTGATGTAGAGGTTCCTCAATGAAATTGGTGACTGGGCCCTAAAATTACTAAAGATAAACTAGCAATAGGTTAGAAGACTTGTTTCTTTGCTTAACTTTATTCTCACCACCATTTTCGTTAAGCCTTCACTTTAATTAATATGTAAATTAGTGCACCGATACACCCCTATATTTCCATATTGATCGAAGTGAAGTTTAAGCAAAAACTGTGCTGAGGATGAAGGTAAGAAAATTATCTTTGTGGCCTTGCTGTCAATGTCCTTTTAACTCTGCATCCACTTTTGGCCTTAAAGTGTCACCGTCGTTTGGAAAAACTTTTGACATGTCATAGAACGTCAAAATTTTGGATGGTCTGGGTCTGAGGTCCTCTTATGACTTTGTGTCACGTGCTTCATAGACTTACATTAGGAGCCTGAATCTTTCAAATTCAAAAGTATTTTATTTAAAGAAGTTTTGGGAAGAAGAAAATGCAGATACATGGGATGAAGACAGAATGCAACCAATCATGAACAAAAACAAATATGAACTCTCGGCAGGTACAGGGCCAGGTGTCAGGTGTCAGGTGATAGGTACCTATGCCCAGAGGAAACAGCGCCCTCAACCTGGATGCTAGCTGGCACTTTGATTATTGAGCAAGCAGGAGTGCTATTAAAAGAAGAACACTGGCGATATCATCAGAACCAGAGAATTCTACACAACAGTATGGAGTTTACTACTCAGAAACAGCTCCCGAGGAGTAACCTGTGCAAACCATAAACATTGGAATACAATGGTTAGGAAGGGATTGAGTACGGGATAGCAGAATAAGAGTGGGAAAGGAAGAGTAGGAGAGAAGAGAAAGGAAAAAAAATAAAAGTAATAAAAGAAAAAAAGGGGGGGGGGCAGAGGAAGACAATAACAAACACAGACATACCTCACATAGGTTAAGCGAAAGGTGGAGGACCGAGTGCTCTGGAGGATCCATGGGACCACATGGAGAACATATTGTGGGACTAGTTCGCCTGGGAAGTGCCAGGGAGAGGAGTAAGTCCCGGTGGCAGGTCCAGAGAGGCAACTGTGCAGTATCTAGGGGAAGCAAGGAATTCTAGCCAGGGGAACCAGGATTTGGAACATTTGGTGGAATCCTGTGGGGTGGTTGCCATCAATTCCTCCATATGGTAGGTGTTGGGAGATCTCCGCAAACCACTCCTCTAGGGACGTGGGTCAGGAGATCGCCAATGTCAGGGGATTACTGTTTTGGCCGCCTGCAATAGGTGAGGTAGCAGTGATTTTTTGTTGGGGTATAGGAAACATGAAGAGAAGAGCTGCTTCCGGAGTGCTGGGACGCAAAACCCACTATTTGAGTTGGAGTACTAGTTGCCAGTAAGGCTGCAATCTGGGGCAAGCCCACCAGATGTGTAACATAGAACCTACAGTGGAGCCACATCTCCAGCACTCCCCCGGGACACCTGGGTACTATCTATGGAGGGCCTCATGGACCCTATACCATCTAGTAAGGATCTTGTAGCAAGTTTCTTGGGATCTCGTGGCAATAACGGCCTTATGGTTAAAAAAAAACATTTAGCCCATTGTTCCTCAGTAAATTTCTTGTTTAGTTCCTTTTCCCATTTGTCACAGTAGGAGGAAGGGACTGGGACCTGGAGGCCAATAACAGTCCATTGATGGTGGAAATGGAATGGGAAGGACTGGAGGGGGCAGTAGTCTACATGGATGCCAGTTAAGGCCCAGCAGTAGCCAACATGGAGGCAAGGGCAGGCACACCAGTAGTCACATGGATGCCAGTTAAGGACCAGCAGTAGCCAACATGGAGGCAAGGGCAGGCACAACAGTAGTCAACATGGATGCCAGTTAAGGCCAAGCAGTGGCCAACATGGAGGCAAAGGGCAGACACACCAGTAGTCAGCAGTAGTCAACATGGATGCCAGTTTAGGCCCAGCAGTAGCCAACATGAAGGCAAGGGCAGGCACACCAGTAGTCAACATGGATGTCCATTACTGCTCTCGTCAATCCTGCCTTAAAAACGACTACAACATCGAAAAAGGTAGAAGGAACTGGTGAAAGAATGACAGAGGACACCCGTAAGATAAGATGACATCCACAGATAATATGGTTCGAATGGACAAGACAAGGAAGGTAAATTGAATTTGAGTATGAATTTGACTGTAGCAGATAAGTTACATTCCCAGCATCAAGTGACTCCCCACTTCTCCCCCACCATTGTTTTGAGTTTGAATTTAACTTTGAATTGGACTGTAGCAGTTGGGGTTAGTTTAACTGGTTGACTTGTGGAAATGTGCACAGATGCGGTGCCCCTTGTTGAGCAAGTCAGCCACATTGGGGTAAGTTTTAAGGAACCGCAGCAACATTAGGTTGAATACGTGGGCCAGGCATGGTACATGTGTGAGGCTGCCGAGTTGCAGAGCCGCCACCAGGTTCCGCCCCTTGTCACAAGCAACCAAGCTCACTGCTAATTACACACAAACCCGGGTGCTGATAGCTAACTAGCTAGGCCAGCTGTCAGTCACCATCAAGGGTACACCTGATGCCCCTTGACCGGGGGTGGTGAGGCCGCGACCACGGCTAGACCAAAAAAACTAATATAAAACAACTGGCTGGTTGGCGGGCGCGATCGGCAGCCCCCGGTAACCAGTTCCGCTCCTCCGCAGACGTAGTGTGACGTCAGAGCATGGCAGTTAGGACACAGAGAACCATTAGAAGTGAGTGAGAAAGCAATTGAGCCTCCCAATAATTAGGCCAGACCCTACTCTGTCTAGACTGGGACAGTTGACATAGTCTTGCTGGGGTGCCATGAAACTCAAAGACCTTGGAGATTGTTCCCCTACCCCTTGACAAGCTGCCTGCTCCACCGATCCTCTCCCCCCGCTCTTTGGCCCACAGAATTACGTCCTCTGGCGCTAGTGGTGTCAGATGGGAAGTACATTTTCAGCTTCTGCATCAGGCCTGTTGATATTGATTTACTCTCATACTGTGTTCCTCGGCAAGAATGAGAGTAGAAAAGTTTTGTTTGTACCAAGGTTCCAGGAGGGTGAACACCCAGTAATATGTGTTTGTCAAAAAATTTTTTAACCCGAGGGTCACGGGAAAGAACAGCATAACATAAAGTCAGCCATGTGCGCCAGGGTCCCAACACTCAAGAACTCCCTCTCCTCACTAGCCTCAATTTCCTCCTCTTCAGGCCATACACGCTCAACAACTGGTGTAGGGCTGGGACGGCACACTGTGAAAAGTAGTGGCGGCTGGGGACAGAGTATCGAGGGAAAGCCACCGCCATGGGGTTTCCTAAAAGCCTCTGTCTCTACCAGCCGAAAGGGCAGCATCTCCAAGCTCAGCAGTTTGCCTATGTGCACATTTAGGCTTGTTCTTGCGGGTGAGTGGCAGTGTATTTGCGCTTCCGTTCAACAGGGAAGGAGCAGGGGTGCGACTTGCAGTCACTGAACGGCCTTCGTTCCACTGAGTGGGGTGTTTAGCACTCCTATGCCTGCGCATGCTGGTATTGGTTAGCTGGTAGTGGTGGCTTCCCCTGCTGATCCTGTGTGGCACACGTACACACTACATCCGCGGTCATCTTGCACTTTTCTTTTGAAAAAACCTCCAAAGGCCTTCGTATGAAATTCAGAAATCAGGAAAATTATTGTGCTCCCACAAATTTTGGGGGCTGTACGTGTACAATCTGGTACTGGCTGACCTAGATACACGCTGTGATACCCCCTTACAATGAGCAGTGAAGTTCTTTGCAGAATGTACTACAAATCCCAGCAATACAGTGTAGTTCCCCTTGAGTTTTGGGGGGGCTGTACGTACAATCTGGCTAGGCCCCTGTCAGTCACCATCAAGGGTACACCGATGCCTCTCGACCGGGGTGTGAACGCCCCCTGCCACGGCTAGACAAAAAGACTAAAATAAAACAGCTGGCTGATTGGCGGGGGCGCGATCGGCAAGCCCCGGGCAACCAGTCCGCTCCTCCACAGCTGTAGGGCTGTGCGATACAATGTGGTAGTGCTGGACCATACTCACTCTGTGACACCCCCTTACAATGAGCAGTGACGCTTAATGCAGGTGTACTACAAATCCAGCAATACAGTGTAGTACCCACTAGTTTAGGGGGGGCTGTACAGTATCATCTGGTAGTGGCTGGACCTATACACACTCTGTGACATCCCATTACAATGAGCAGTGAGTTCTATGCAGGATGTACTACAAAATCCCAGCAATACAGTGTAGTACCCACTAGTTTAGGGGGGGCTGTACAGTACAATCTGGTATTGGCCGGAACTATACACCCCCTTACAATGAGCAGTGAAGTTCTATGCAGGATGTACTACAAATCCCAGCAATACATGTAGTACCCACTAGTTTTGGAGGTGGGCTGTACAGTACAATCTGTACTGGCTGGACCTAGATACACCGTGATACCCCCTTACAATGAAAAGTGAAGTGCTAATGCAGGATGTACTACAAATACCAAGCATACAGTGTAAGTACCCACTAGTTTAGGGGGGGGGGCTGTACGGTACAATCTGGTACTGGCTGGACCTAATACACGTTGTGATACCCCTTACAAGCAGTGAAGTCTATGCAGCTGTACTACAAATCCCAGCAATACAGTGTAGTACAGCAGGACCAACAGCCTCAAAATAAAAAAATTGTACACTAAGCACTTCTTAGTGGTGTGTATGAAACACCTAATGTCCCCTTTCTGCCAGCAGCCGGTCACACACAGTGTGTTTGCTGAATCGTGGTAGCAGCACTGCAACTCCCGTCAGCAGTCCTGTAGTAATAGTATTAAAAACGCTTTGACGCCCTGAAAAGGGCTGTTTGTTTTTATATTGCTAGTATATACCCTGCCTACTGAACGCTAAATCCTACACTGAACACTCTCCCCGACCAGCAGCAGCTCTGTCCCTGATCTCTCACAGCATGCGTCTGAAGCGACACTGCCGGCCGCGATTTTTTATATAGCAGGGTCATCTGATCTGGCCACCATCGCTGCTATCGACATGTATGGGTCCCACGTGATCTCAGGAATGCACCAAAGAGTCTCCTGCATGTTTTTGTGGCTGATAAATAGCGCCCAAACTTACAGGAAACGGATGATGAGATTTTCTCAAGTATCGCTAGATGCTCGTCCGAGTAATGAGTACCATCGAGTACCCTAATACTTGATCGAGTACTAAGCTCGGACGAGCATGCTCGCTCATCACTAATCATAAGTGGTATCTTGCGAGTCTTAGCATGATGTATAATGTCCAGGGTCTTAATGGTTTTTATCCCTGGCCTCCCTCCCCGGCACAAACCCAACCTGGTCAGGTTGTATAATATGGTGTTCCATCTATTAGCTAGTATTTGGAATACAGTTTTAAATCAGCGTTTAACAGAGAGATGGGTCCTATAGATGCCACAGTGTTGGGGGTCTTTTCCGGTTTTCGGTATGACAACTACATGGACAGTGGTAGAGTGCCTGGCAAGGGGGAATCAGATGCAATTGGGTTAAAACCAGAGAGGATGATGAGAAGAAGAAGAGGTGTCGCTAGTTCTTTATAAAATTTTGCCGTGAAGCCCCATCCGCCCAGGACTTTTCCCACTGGGCAGATCCCCAATTGCTGAGCCAGCTCCATGGCAGAGAATGGTTTCCTCCAAGGAAGCCAGATCTCATCGGAGGGGGGTGAAAAGGGGGGTTGTAGAGGAGACTGATGTCGTAAGGGGAGTAATTATATAATTTCGAGTAGAAGGAGTGAAATTGAGCAGAGATGTCAGTGAGGTGTGTACCCTGGTCCCACTCTGCGTGGCAATACAGGGGAGTGGGAATGAGCAATGCGGGGGACCTAATTGCCCTGGCTAACATGCGGACGCTTTTATTGCCGTAC
>NW_027209682.1:0-12773 GCF_027789765.1 Dendropsophus ebraccatus | reverse complement strand
ATAGAATTCCATTCCATCATTTCCCTGAAAAGGGGTCGGGATTTGATCAAATCACTGAATTTCTTCAGGGTAATGATGGAACGGGGCGGCCATTTCATCATTTCCCGGGATTTCATCAAATCCCTGAATTCTATCATTTCATTGCAACATATACATGGGTGGTGTATGGAGTATGCAGTGTGCTGTTATAGCTGTATATACACAGGTGGTGTATGGAGTCCCATAGTGCTCTGTTATAGCTGTATATACACGGGTGGTGTATGGAGTCCCATAGTGCTCTGTTATAGCTGTATATACACGGGTGGTGTATGGAGTCTGCAGTGTACTGTTATAGCTGTATATACACAGGTGGTGTATGGAGTCCCATAGTGCTCTGTTATAGCTGTATATACACAGGTGGTGTATGGAGTCCCATAGTGCTCTGTTATAGCTGTATATACACGGGTGGTGTATGGAGTCTGCAGTGCCCTGCTATAGCTGTATATACACGGGTTGTGTATGGTGTTTGCAGTGCTCTGTTATAGCTGTATATACACGGGTGGTGTATGGATTCTGTTATAGCAAGGCACTGCAGACTCCATACACCACCTGTGTATATACAGCTATAACAGGGCACTGCAGACTCCATACACCACCCATATATACACAGCTATAACAGAGCACTGCAGACTCCATACACCACCCATATATACAGCTATAACAGAGCACTGCAAACACCATATACACCACCTGTGTATATACAGCTATAACAGCACACTGCAGACTCCATACACCACCCGTGTGTATGTTGCAGTGAAATGATAGAATTCAGGGATTTGATGAAATCCCGGGAAATGATGAAATGGCCGCCCCGTTCCATGATTTCCCTGAAGAAATTCAGTGATTTGATCAAATCCCCGACCCCTTTCAGGGAAATGATGGAATGGAATTCTATCATTTCCCCTGCAACATACCTCCTGTTCCCCGCTCTGCCTCGATCGATCCCGTGTGCTGTGTGATGATGCCTCCGGTCCCGTGTGCTGTGTGATGATGCCTCCGGTCCCGTGTGCTGTGTGATGATGCCTCCGGTCCCGTGTGCTGTGTGATGATGCCTCCGGTCCTGTTTTCTGTGTGATGCTGCTGCTGCCTTCTGCTCCCCTGTCCTGAGTGATGCTGCCTTCTGCTCCCCTGTCCGCCTCCGATCCCTTGTGCTGTGTGCTGATGCCTCCGGTCCCCTGTGCTGTGTGATGATGCCTCCGGTCCCGTGTGCTGTGATGATGATGCCTCCGGTCCCTTGTGCTGTGATGATGATGCCTCCGGTCCCTTGTGCTGTGTGATGATGCCTCCGGTCCCCTATGCTGTGTGATGATGCCTCCGGTCCCGTGTGCTGTGTGATGATGCCTCCGGTCCCTTGTGCTGTGTGATGATGCCTCCGGTCCCCTATGCTGTGTGATGATGCCTCCGGTCCCCTGTGCTGTGTGATGATGCCTCCGGTCCAGTGTGCTGTGTGATGATGCCTCCTGCTCCCCTGTCCGCCTCGTCCCATCCGGTTGTCGTGTTACTTAATAAATATATAGCCGGACTCCTGACTCGTTCCATCATTTCCCTGAAAGGGGTCGGGGATTTGATCAAATCACTGAATTTCTTCAGGGAAATCATGGAACGGGGCGGTCATTTCATCATTTCCCGGGATTTCATCAAATCCCTGAATTCTATCATTTCACTGCAACATATACACAACTCTAAGAGAGTACCGCAGACTCCATACACCACCCATGTATATACAGCTATAGCAGGGCACTGCAGACTCCATACACCACCCGTGTATATACAGCAATAACAGGGCACTGCAGACTCCATACACCACCCGTGTATATACAGCAATAACAGGGCACTGCAGACTCCATACACCACCCGTATATATACAGCTGTAACAGCGCACTGCAGACTCCATACACAACCCGTATATATATATATATATATATATAATATATATATATATATATATATATATATATAGCTGTAACAGTGCACTGCAGACTCCATACACCACCTTATTCTGTATATATGGACACTGCATAGTACAACACCTCTTGTCTGCTTTGGTGTATGTACAGTACCACCCCCGCCCTGCATGCTGTATATGACACACTTCTCTATATATAGATCTAGAACATGAATATATTGGGCACATTCCAGGCCGGATAGCTGAGGCGTGAGGTCACCTGACAGATGAGGCGCGAGGCGCAGTCACGGCTCATTATGGGATGCCTGATATTGTTGTCCCTGTGAGTCACCCTATAAATGGCTGAATCACATCTGATATGGCGGAGCCCCGACTCCTGGGGATGGAGACCTTATCACAGGGAGGGGTCCGGTATGTTACATGGATTATTATTCCACACGTGTCTCAAGATCTACAGCAGCACAGAGTATTTCTGTAGGGGTGGGTGGAGTGGACAGGACTATCAGGAGAGTCACAGCCTCTTCCCACAATCCTCTGCAGGTTCATCCTGTGCTGTAATGGGTGATCATCCCCCAGCCCTGGTGATACAAGAAGCTGAATTAGAGGGACTTTCCACTCAGACATGATAAGATCCCTGGGGGGGTGGAGGCAGTGGCGGGAAGAAGAAACCGAACATGTGACACAAGGAGACATAAATCACTGCAATCGCTTCTTAAAGACCACCCTAACAGACATTGCACAATCCAGAACTTATGGCGGCACTGCCCCTCTGTAAACAGCCTGACATGTCCTGGTCACATGGAGTCAGGGGAAACTTACAGTGAGCGCAGGGCCTGGACAGGGGGCGCTATCAGCCGCTGCTATAACCTGGGGATCAGCGTCTGGGATACACAGAGGGCCTGGACAGGGGGCGCTATAACTAGGGATCAGCATACGGGATACACAGAGGACCTGGACAGGGGGCGCTATAACCTGGGGATCAGTATACAGGATACAGAGGGCCTGGACAGGGGGCGCTATAACCTAAGGATCAGCATATGGGATACACAGAGGACCTGGACAGGGGGCGCTATAACCTGGGGATCAGTATACAGGATACACAGAGGGCCTGGACAGGGGGCACTATAACCTAAGGATCAGCATATGGGATACACAGAGGACCTGGACAGGGGGCGCTATAACCTGGGGATCAGTATACAGGATACACAGAGGGCACTATAACCTGGGGATCAGCATACGGGATACACAGATGACCTGGATAGGGGGCGCTATAACCTGGGGATCAGTATACGGGATACACAGAGGGCGCTATCAGCCGCTGCTATAACCTGGGGATCAGCGTAAGGGATACACAGAGGGCCTGGGCAGGAGGGGCTATAACCTAGGGATCAGCATACTGGATACACAGAGGGCGCTATCAATATCCTATATGCTGATCCCCAGGTTATAGCAGCGGCTGATAGCGATCTCTGTGTATTCTATAACCTGGGGATCAGTGTGCAAGATATACAGAGGGTTTGGACAGGGGGCGCTATCAGCCGCTGCTATAACCTGGGGATCAGCGTACAGGACACAAAGGGCCTAGACAGATGGCTCTATAACTTGGGGGATCAGCATACGGGATACACACAGGACACAGTGAGGAGGCCGCAGTCTGGAAAATATTCTCTGAATTATATAAAATCACAAGAGGAATTTTCACAAAGAATCTAAAATAAATTAAATTATTAAATATAAGAATCTAAAAGGGAAGTCACATGACCGGGTGATCACGAGCGCTGCGCACACATCTCTTCCTGTGATCCGCTCTCTCCAATATCAATGAGTCCAGCAGTGATCTGGTCTCGGTGCCAAAGAATCTCAGCCAGGCCGTTCAGCACCGGAGCAGCGTCCGCCAGTTCTGCCCGCCCATCCAGGCTCCGCCCATCAGTGAGACGGGGACCATTGACGCTCCTTACGCGCATGATGGGCAGCTGCCACGTCTGCTGGAAGTCCCGGAGGTCCTGCTCTGTGACATCTGTGTGCATGAACTGGTCCAGTCTGGTGAGGACGGGGTTAAGGAATCTACTGGATCAGTTCAGCCCTGATCTACAGAGGAAGAGGGTGGAAACAAGTGGCGTCTGTGGAAGGATACTTGGTGCCAATCACCACACGCGCCACCTTCTCTTCTTGGCTTAGTGTTCGGGAGATCAGGGCTGGTACGTCCTCGAACGATGAGCGATCAGTAAAGGAGAAGAGGAAGAGGACGGCGTCAGCATTCTCCTTACAGGCCTGCGGAGACACAATCTGGATCAGCCAGAACACAGCACAACCCTCATCATCCTCTCCCACATAACCTACCGGCAGAATGTGATCAAACTTCTTCAGCGCAGACTCGCCACAATCCCAGAACTGGAAGGCGAAAATGATGGGACGGACGCTGTCCCTGGGGCGCACCGGCCAATACACGCAGGACGTCTGGATCCCTGAGGAGACAAAAAGATGGCCGCCATAACCATCCTCTCTGCCCCCAGCAAATGGTGATAGGGAGCTGTGCTGCAGTGTAAAGTATGGGGATGGGAAAGAGCCGCAGTCTCCACAACAATGGCTGAACCAGCGTCTCTGATACAGACTGAGAACCCCATCATAGTCACCCCCTGCGCCTCACCTGTGGTCTCATGGTGCATGATGGGAACCTCCAGGCCACACAATTTAGCAACGAGGGACGTCTTGCCGACACCACTTTTCCCACAAACAAAAATTTTGTAGCTGGCGACATCAGCCGGAAACTGTGGGGGGAGAACCGGCCTCTCAATGAGCCCTGACAAGAGAGTTAAATGGCGTCACTGAGGAAAGCAAACACAAGCAGCCGCACCATAACATATACAACAGCAGGGGGCGATGTGGAGATAATAGGAGATGTAATATCAGATACAACAGCAGGGGGCGATGTGGAGATAATAGACAGGAGAAGTAATATCAGATACAACAGCAGGGGGCAGTGTGGAGGTGACAGGAGACGTAATATCAGATACAACAGCAGGGGCAGTGTGGAGATAATAGGAGACATAAGATCAGATACAACAGCAGGGGGCGGTGTGGAGGTGACAGGAGACGTAATATCAGATACAACAGCAGGGGGCGGTGTGGAGGTGACAGGAGACGTAATAGCAGATACAACAGCAGGGGGCAGTGTGGAGATAATAGGAGACGTAATATCAGATACAACAGCAGGGGGCAGTGTGGAGAGAATAGACAGGAGACGTAATATCAGATACAACAGCATGGGGCGGTGTGGAGGTGACAGGAGACGTAATATCAGATACAACAGCAGGGGGCAGTGTGGAGATAATAGACAGGAGACATAATATCAGATACAACAGCAGGGGGCGATGTGGAGATAATAGACAGGAGATGTAATATCAAATACAACAGCAGGGGGCGGTGTGGAGATAATAGACAGGAGATGTAATATCAGATACAACAGCAGGGGGCAGTGTGGAGATAATAGACAGGAGATGTAATATCAGATACAACAGCAGGGGGCAGTGTGGAGGTGACAATAGACAGGAGATGTAATATCAGATACAACAGCAGGGGGCAGTGTGGAGGTGACAATAGACAGGAGATGTAATATCAGATACAACAGCAGGGGGCAGTGTGGAGATAATAGACAGGAGATGTAATATCAGATACAACAGCAGGGGGCAGTGTGGAGGTGACAATAGACAGGAGATGTATATCAGATACAACAGCAGGGGGCAGTGTGGAGGTGACAATAGACAGGAGATGTAATATCAGATACAACAGCAGGGGGCAGTGTGGAGATAATAGACAGGAGACGTAATATCAGATACAACAGCAGGGGGCAGTGTGGAGATAATAGACAGGAGATGTAATATCAGATACAACAGCAGGGGGCAGTGTGGAGGTGACAATAGACAGGAGATGTAATATCAGATACAACAGCAGGGGGCAGTGTGGAGGTGACAATAGACAGGAGATGTAATATCAGATACAACAGCAGGGGGCAGTGTGGAGATAATAGACAGGAGATGTAATATCAGATACAACAGCAGGGGGCAGTGTGGAGGTGACAATAGACAGGAGATGTAATATCAGATACAACAGCAGGGGGCAGTGTGGAGGTGACAATAGACAGGAGATGTAATATCAGATACAACAGCAGGGGGCAGTGTGGAGATAATAGACAGGAGATGTAATATCAGATACAACAGCAGGGGGGCAGTGTGGAGATAATAGACAGGAGGATAATAGACAGGAGATGTAATATCAGATACAACAGCAGGGGGCAGTGTGGAGATAATAGACAGGAGATGTAATATCAGATACAACAGCAGGGGGCAGTGTGGAGGTGACAATAGACAGGAGATGTAATATCAGATACAACAGCAGGGGGCAGTGTGGAGGTGACAATAGACAGGAGATGTAATATCAGATACAACAGCAGGGGGCTGTGTGGAGATAATAGACAGGAGATGTAATATCAGATACAACAGCAGGGGGCAGTGTGGAGATAATAGACAGGAGATGTAATATCAGATACAACAGCAGGGGGCAGTGTGGAGATAATAGACAGGAGATGTAATATCAGATACAACAGCAGGGGGCAGTGTGGAGATAATAGACAGGAGATGTAATATCAGATACAACAGCAGGGGGCAGTGTGGAGATAATAGACAGGAGATGTAATATCAGATACAACAGCAGGGGGCAGTGTGGAGATAATAGACAGGAGATGTAATATCAGATACAACAGCAGGGGGCGGTGTCTCCGGGTCATTACCGAACGTTCTCCTCTTCTTCTTCCGTAGAATACACGTCACGTAGTCCCGGCCCTCCGGTGTCTGCAGCCAGTCCGGGGCGATGACACTCCCGGGTTTAGGGACTTGTATTCCGGACATTGTTGCAAACCCGAGAAACGGCTTCAGTCACAGAAGTGTCGCAGCGTTATGACGTCACGCAGGAGCAGATCACGTGTATTATAGAGGCGTGTCCGAGTCATCTAACAGGCGTCCCGCAGCCACGCCCACTTGTCAAAACATCTCAAGTAATTAAGTGAGCGACGTGTATAGTGTTTTAGATGATCTGTACAGTGTATATGTATGATGTATAGGCAGTGTATATGTATGATGTATAGGCAGTGTATATGTGTGATGTATAGGCAGTGTATATGTATGATGTATAGGCAGTGTATATGTGTGATGTATAGGCAGTGTATATGTGTGATGTATAGGCAGTGTATATGTGTGATGTATACATGTATGATGTATAGGCAGTGTATATGTGTGATGTATATGCAGTGTATATGTGTGATGTATATGCAGTGTATATGTGTGATGTATAGGCAGTGTATATGTATGATGTATAGGCAGTGTATATGTGTGATGTATACATGTATGATGTATAGGCAGTGTATATGTGTGATGTATATGCAGTGTATATGTGTGATGTATAGGCAGTGTATATGTGTGATGTATAGGCAGTGTATATGTGTGATGTATAGGCAGTGTATATGTGTGATGTGTAGGCAGTGTATATGTGTGATGTATAGGCAGTGTATATGTGTGATGTATAGGCAGTGTATATGTGTGATGTATAGGAAGTGTATATGTATGATGTATAGGCAGTGTATATGTGTGATGTATAGGCAGTGTATATGTGTGATGTATACATGTATGATGTATAGGAAGTGTATATGTGTGATGTATAGGCAGTGTATATGTGTGATGTATATGCAGTGTATATGTGTGATGTATAGGCAGTGTATATGTGTGATGTATAGGCAGTGTATATGTGTGATGTATAGGCAGTGTATATGTATGATGTATAGGAAGTGTATATGTATGATGTATAGGAAGTGTATATGTGTGATGTATAGGCAGTGTATATGTGTGATGTATAGGCAGTGTATATGTGTGATGTATAGGCAGTGTATATGTGTGATGTATAGGAAGTGTATATGTGTGATGTATAGGCAGTGTATATGTGTGATGTATAGGCAGTGTATATGTGTGATGTATAGGAAGTGTATATGTGTGATGTATAGGCAGTGTATATGTGTGATGTATAGGCAGTGTATATGTGTGAGGTATAGGCAGTGTATATATGATGTATAGGCAGTGTATATGTGTGATGTATAGGCAGTGTATATATGATGTATAGGCAGTGTATATGTGTGATGTATACATGTATGATGTATAGGCAGTGTATATGTGTGATGTATAGGCAGTGTATATGTGTGATGTATAGGCAGTGTATATGTGTGATGTATAGGCAGTGTATATGTATGATGTATAGGCAGTGTATATGTATGATGTATAGGCAGTGTATATGTGTGATGTATAGGCAGTGTACATGTATGATGTATAGGCAGTGTATATGTGTGATGTATAGGCAGTGTATATGTGTGATGTATATGCAGTGTATATGTGTGATGTATAGGCAGTGTATATGTGTGATGTATAGGCAGTGTATATGTGTGATGTATACATGTATGATGTATAGGCAGTGTATATGTGTGATGTGTACATGTATGATGTATAGGCAGTGTATATATATGATGTATAGGCAGTGTATATGTGTGATGTGTACATGTGTGATGTATAGGCAGTGTATATGTGTGATGTGTACATGTATGATGTATAGGCAGTGTATATATATGATGTATAGGCAGTGTATATGTGTGATGTATACATGTATGATGTATAGTCAGTGTATATGTGTGATGTATATGCAGTGTATATGTGTGATGTATATGCAGTGTATATGTGTGATGTATAGGCAGTGTATATGTGTGATGTATAGGAAGTGTATATGTATGATGTATATGCAGTGTATATGTGTGATGTATAGGAAGTGTATATGTATAATCTATAGGCATTGTATATGTGTGATGTGTATGATGTATATGCAGTGTATATGTATGATATATAGGCAGTGTATATGTGTGATGTATAGGCAGTGTATATGTATGATGTATAGGCAGTGTATATGTATGATGTATAGGAAGTGTATATGTGTGATGTATAGGCAGTGTATATTTGTGATGTATACATGTATGATGTATAGGAAGTGTATATGTATGATGTATAGGCAGTGTATATGTGTGATGTATAGGCAGTGTATATGTATGATGTATAGGACGTGTATATGTGTGATGTATAGGCAGTGTATATGTGTGATGTATAGGCAGTGTATATGTGTGATGTATAGGCAGTGTATATGTGTGATGTATAGGCAGTGTATATGTATGATGTATAGGCAGTGTATATGTATGATGTATAGGCAGTGTATATGTGTGATGTATAGGCAGTGTATATGTATGATGTATACATGTATGATGTATAGGCAGTGTATGTGTGTGATGTATTGGCAGTGTATATGTGTGATGTATAGGCAGTGTATATGTATGATGTGTGTATGTGTGATGTGTACATGTATGATGTATAATCAGTGTGGGGCAATGTGGAGGTAATAGGCAGTGTATATATATGATGTATAGGCAGTGTATATGTGTGATGTGTACATGTGTGATGTATAGGCAGTGTATATATATGATGTATAGGCAGTGTATATGTGTGATGTATACATGTATGATGTATAGTCAGTGTATATGTGTGATGTATAGGCAGTGTATATGTGTGATGTATATGCAGTGTATATGTGTGATGTATAGGCAGTGTATATGTGTGATGTATAGGCAGTGTATATGTGTGATGTATAGGCAGTGTATATGTGTGATGTATAGGAAGTGTATATGTATAATCTATAGGCAGTGTATATGTATGATGTATAGGAAGTGTATATGTGTGATGTATAGGCAGTGTATATGTGTGATGTATAGGCAGTGTATATGTATGATGTATAGGAAGTGTATATGTGTGATGTATAGGCAGTGTATATGCGTGATGTATACATGTATGATGTATAGGCAGTGTATATGTGTGATGTATAGGCAGTGTATATGTGTGATGTATAGGCAGTGTATATATATGATGTATAGGCGGTGCAGATGTGTGATGTGTATATGTTTGATGTATAGGCAGTGTATATGTGTGATGTGTATATGCATGGTGTCTAAAGACAGTATGTATTGGGGTTTCCTGTGACCCATCATACACTATAGGGTGACAATAGTATATATATATATATATATATATATATATATATATATATATATATATATATATATATAAATATATTACCCAATGGCGGCCTGGAGGTGGCGTCACACACAGAATTACAGTGGTTACCTCCTCCTGGCTGATCCAACTTTGCTGTAATGTCCTTATATATATTATATATGTAATGTGTGTGGCCCCCACACGGCTGTATGACCTCCCTACAAGGCCTGAGCATGCTCCTGATGAGGTGTATGACCTCCCTACAAGGCCCGGGCAGGCTCCTGATGAGGTGTATGACCTCCCTACAAGGCCCGGGCATGCTCCTGATGAGGTGTATGACCTCCCTACAAGGCCCGGGCATGCTCCTGATGAGGTGTCTGTATGACCTCCCTACAAGGCCCGGGCATGCTCCCGATGAGGTGTCTGTATGACCTCCCTACAAGGCCTGGGCATGCTCCTGATGAGGTGTATAACCTCCCTACAAGGCCCGGGCATGCTCCTGATGAGGTGTCTGTATGACCTCCCTACAAGGCCCGGGCATGCTCCCGATGAGGTGTCTGTATGACCTCCCTACAAGGCCTGGGCATGCTCCTGATGAGGTGTATAACCTCCCTACAAGGCCCAGGCATGCTCCTGATGAGGTGTATGACCTCCCTACAAGGCCTGAGCATGCTCCTGATGAGGTGTCTGTATGACCTCCCTACAAGGCCCGGGCATGCTCCTGATGAGGTGTATAACCTCCCTACAAGGCCCGGGCTTGCTCCTGATGAGGTGTCTGTATGACCTCCCTACAAGGCCCGGGCATGCTCCTGATGGGGTGTCTGTATGACCTCCCTACAAGGTCCGGGCATGCTCCTGATGAGGTGTCTGTATGACCTCCCTACAAGGCCCGGGCATGCTCCTGATGAGGTGTCTGTATGACCTCCTTACAAGGCCCGGGCATGCTCCTGATGAGGTGTCTGTATGACCTCCCTACAAGGTCCGGGCATGCTCCTGATGAGGTGTCTGTATGACCTCCCTACAAGGCCCGGGCATGCTCCTGATGAGGTGTCTGTATGACCTCCTTACAAGGCCCGGGCATGCTCCTGATGAGGTGTCTGTATGACCTCCCTACAAGGCCCGGGCATGGTCCTGATGAGGTGTCTGTATGACCTCCCTACAAGGCCCGGGCATGCTCCTGATGAGGTGTATGACCTCCCTACAAGGCCCGGGCATGCTCCTGATGAGGTGTATGACCTCCCTACAAGGCCCGGGCATGCTCCTGATGAGGTGTCTGTATGACCTCCCTACAAGGCCCGGGCATGCTCCTGATGAGGTGTATGACCTCCCTACAAGGCCCGGGCATGCTCCTGATGAGGTGTCTGTATGACCTCCCTACAAGGCCCGGGCATGCTCCTGATTAAGTGTCTGTATGACCTCCCTACAAGGCCCGGGCATGCTCCTGATGAGGTGTATGACCTCCCTACAAGGCCCGGGCATGCTCCTGATGAGGTGTCTGTATGACCTCCCTACAAGGCCCAGGCATGCTCCTGATGAGGTGTCTGTATGACCTCCCTACATGGCCCGGGCATGCTCCTGATGAGGTGTATGACCTCCCTACAAGGCCCGAGCATGCTCCTGCTGAGGTGTATGACCTCCCTACAAGGCCCGGGCATGCTCCTGATGAGGTGTATGACCTCCCTACAAGGCCCGGGCATGCTCCTGATGAGGTGTATGACCTCCCTACAAGGCCCGGGCATGCTCCTGATGGGGTGTATGACCTCCCTACAAGGCCCCGGGCATGCTCCTGATGAGGTGTCTGTATGACCTCCCTACAAGGCCCCGGGCATGCTCCTGATGAGGTGTCTGTATGACCTCCCTACAAGGCCCGGGCATGCTCCTGATGAGGTGTATGACCTCCCTACAAGGCCCGGGGATGCTCCTGATGAGGTGTATGACCTCCCTACAAGGTCCGGGCATGCTCCTGATGAGGTGTATGACCTCCCTACAAGGCCCGAGCATGCTCCTGATGAGGTGTCTGTATGACCTCCCTAAAAAGACCAGGCATGCTCCTGATGAGGTGGCTGTATAACCTTCCTACACCGCCCGGGCATGCTCCTGATGAGGTGTATGACCTCCCTACAAGGCCCGGGCATGCTCCTGATGAGGTGTATGCAATGGCGGATTATAAAGTGGGCGGTTTGGGCGGCCGCCCGGGGCCCGAGGCTCCGGAGGGCCCATGCCACGCCGCCCACATTATAACGCCGCTGCGGCCCGCCCCCCCCCCCCCCCCCCGGCCACTGCAGGCTCTTGTGACCGCAAGCATTGTTTTGCTTGCGGTCACAAGAGTCCTGCTCTTACTGTCCCCGGCTGTTGCGCAGCTGCCGGGGGTGTCCCGCCCTATCCCCCGGCAGCGCGCGCATCAGACAGCTCCCCATGCACCTGTGGCTATGACTTCCGGCGCATGGGGAGCTCTGTGATGCGCGCAACAGCCGGGGGACAGACAGAGCCTGCAGGACAGGAGAGGATCGACGGGGGAACGGGTTGTAAGGTGAGTTTTTGTTGTTTTGTTTTCTTTCTTGGGGGGGGGAGAGGGGGGACCGTGCATAAGGGGGAGGGGGAAGAGGGGGGACTGTAGTATAAGGGGGAGGGGGAAGAGGGGGGGGGGGACCCGTGTATAAGGGGGGGAAGAGGTGGGACCGTGTATAAGGGCGGGGGGAAGA
>NW_027209681.1:0-12840 GCF_027789765.1 Dendropsophus ebraccatus | reverse complement strand
TTCGAGGAACAGAGGTCCTCTTCATCAGAATAGCAGTGCATCTAGACTTAAGCTCTTGTGATCAGGCCCTCCACTCCTCTTGTGTCCTCCCTGTTTCCTCATAGACTGTAAGCTCTTGTGATCAGGACCCTCACTCCTCTTGTGTCCTCCCTGTTTCCTCATAGACTGTAAGCTCTTGTGATCAGGGCCCTCACTCCTCTTGTGTCCTCCCTGTTTCCTCATAGATTGTAAGCTCTTGTGATCAGGGCCCTCACCTCTCTTGTGTCCTCCCTGTTTCCTCATAGACTGTAAGCTCTTGTGATCAGGGCCCTCACTCCTCTTGTGTCCTCCCTGTTTCCTCATCATAGACTGTAAGCTCTTGTGATCAGGGCCGGGCCCTCACTCCCTCTTGTGTCCTCCCTGTTTCCTCATAGATTGTAAGCTCTTGTGATCAGGGCCCTCACTCCTCTTGTGTCCTCCCTGTTTCCTCATAGATTGTAAGCTCTTGTGATCAGGGCCCTCACTCCTCCTCTTTGACTTGATGGTTCATGTGTATGTCTGTAATGTCTATATATTTGCCCCCAGAATAGTAAAGTGCTGCGGAATATGTTGGCACTATAATAAATAGAATTTTTTATATTCTGTGTAAAATAACCAAGTAACTGTGCAGTACAATTTTGATTGCACCATGATGCTATATATAACCTCTGATAATTGTGATGTTTTCCTTCTGTTCCTAGGTTTGGGAGGAAGCTGAGTGTTGTTAGAGGAATTGTGGAGCAGGAGATCCAAGCACTGATATCTAGAAGGGACAACATCGCCACACACCAAGCGTATCAAGCTTGGGACCCCGTGCCTTGTTTATCTGCTGCTACTACAGGTACTCAAACACAATGAAGAGCCACATTTCAGACCCCCCCCTTTACCACCAAAGCAACATTTTATGTATATGGCATGTATTGAATATAGTTGGTGTTGCCTCTTTACATGTCCCGATGTATTACTACAATCCAGTGCTGATCAGTGAGAGCCTTTGATTTACAGCCTGTGGAAAGGATTCCAGTTTTAGTGACCTCTCATACCCAGCATGAGGGCACAGTACCGTCCCTCTCCTCCGTACTATTACAGGCCATTATATGTTCTCCTGAGTCTCCTCCAGCAGGGAAACTTTTATGTCAGATCTTCACAAATATCCCATTTCTTTCATTATACCTAATTATTTTCTGAAGCGGGAAAAATTCCGCATTGTTTGATGTGTTGCGGATACATCAGTGTTCTTTAAATCTTTTGTGCCTCTATTTCAGGAGCTCTGATCAGTCATGAGAAGCTCTTACTGCAGATCAATACGGAACGTGAGATCGGGAACATGAGCTATAAGTTGGGCCAAGTGAGTCATTTAAGAAGATTTCATTGCTGCTCATAGAAGTGCTCAACTCTTTAGTGTGTTATTCATCTACATGCAGTGAAGGCAGCCATAAGTGGCTGCCAATCTATCTACACCTAGAACAAAGGGGCTGAGTAGTTACTAAGGACTGTATGGGACTGTGTTGCAATTTTAAAACCATTTTGCAAGAAGGTTGTGCAGTTTGAGGCTCAAACCTAACTTTTAAGCTTTTAAAAAAATCTTTGTAATATAGATAAAGATGAATATGGATGAATAAACTGACTGGGAGTATAGCCTTATACTCAGTGTGAACATAGCCTAAGAGTGACACTGCATCAAAATGGTTGTGATGCTATACCGAGTGCATATATGCACAACCCAGCAGTTGGTTCTGAGGTGCAATGCATACTGGGGGAATGTAGTTTCTTGGCCGGGTGCCATGATGTAAGAGATAATTTGTAAAAGTTTGTATCTGGGGCTAGCATCAGTGTAGACAAGCGAAACAAGTGTCAAACAATCAGTGGGGATCGGTAGTGCACCTATTTGCTTTAGTGCATTTTATTTAGGGTCGGGGGTCCGGCGGGGTCTGATTTGGGCGCTAGGAAGCCTGGAGTGGAGCAGCGAATAAAATCCGGCCAGGGCGGGGCTTGCCTGGAGAGCTGTGTGCACGCACCTAGCGAGGTCCCTTTACGGTATGGGATTTAGATAATACCTTATTCTAAGGTCAAGTTGCTGATGAACTCAATGTGATTTACCCTCCTAGCATTACAAAGTTGCAGATAAAGCCAGTCAGTTTACATTAGCCATCTCAGAAGGGAGAGGGAGAGAATAACTCAGAGACTGATTTTTGTGCCAGAAAACAGCAGCTCAGAACTGGGGGAAGGGGACTAAATAGATAATAACAAGTATGGAATAAATTTAATCTCACCATGGTCAGCAACATATCAAAAGTTATGTTAGAGCGGAATACCCTTCAAATCTCCTAAAGGGATTTTACAGTGTTAGAATGACAAAGCTGCTATGTTCCAGGTATAGTGCTGCAACTTTCACCAGATTGTGTGTCATATTGTAGCTCAGCTCAATAGAAATATAATACCACATAAGTTATAATACCACACTATACCTCTGGTCATGTTTAGTACTGTTTAGAGAAGAAAGCAGCCATGATTTTACACAACCCTTTAAAACATTGAGCTCTCATCTTCTAGGTCTCTATCCATTCTGTCTGGCTGGGCAACAATATTACCCCTCTGAGACAAGAGGAGCTGGATGAAGATGAGGAGGATGAGAATGATGTCCCAGCCCCTTCGTCACCACCAACATCTCCTATAAACTCCAGGTTGTCCTCCCTTTGGGCAGAGTGTAAATCTTCTCCGCTAGGTGTCGTGCTGTATTGTGACATATCTCCTGTATCTGTTTGCAGAAAACATCGTGCTGGTGTTGACATACATTCCTGTTCACAGTTTCTTCTTGAGCTCTACAGCCAATGGATTCTCCCATCTAATACAGGAAGAAGACTCCAGTCATCCTGATCAGTGAGGTGGTGAGATCGGTAAGTCACAGGATTGGACATAGTACAGTATGGTGGCCACATAGTGGCTGTGCTTCTACAGAGACCTACATGTTGCCCAGCACAGAGCAGGTATTGCGGAGAATGCAGTGAGACCAGGCTAAACTGAGTCTGTGCTGATGGACAACAATGGAGACATACCATTGAGTTTAATACAGGATGTAACTCAGGATCAGTGATAAGTTGTGTGTGTATGTATGTATGTATGTATGTACACAGTGACCCCAGCAGGAGAATAGTGAGTGCAGCTCTGGAGTATAATACTCAGGATCAGTAATAAGTTATTTATGTATGTACACAGTGACCCCACCAGGAGAATAGTGAGTGCAGCTCTGGAGTATAAGACAGGCTATAACTCTAGATCAGTACAATATAAGTAATGTAATATATTAAATTTACTCCTCCTGTAGTCTAGTTCCATATATAATCTGTATTATGGTACTCCTTTTCATTACAGCTATACAATTGTTTCACTTTATAATCCCACAAGAAACTAGATTTATGCAAAGTATGTTACAGGTGTGCATCAGTACTAAGCCTTTTCCCCCCCCCTTTTTTTAAAATAAATTCTTTGAGTGTCCTTCAGATCTTCTCCGTGTAGCTCCCAGGTCCCCCTGTATTTGCACTATTATAAGGGCCTATTCCACCGGACGATTATCGTTCAGATTATCGTTAAATCGTTTGAATCTAAACGATAATCGTTCGGTTAAAATGCAGTTAACGATTAACGACCGAACGAGAAACCCTTGATCGCTTTATAAAACCTGGACCTATTTTTATCGTTGCTCGTTTGCAAAACGTTCGCAAATCGTTCACATTAATAAGACATCGTTCGGTGGTTCGCAATAGATACGAACGCAATAGCGAAGAAATAGCGAAGAAAAAACAATCGCAGTTAGATCATAAGTAACTGATTATCGTTCCATGAAAATGAGTGAACGTTTCAGGTTTTTCACAATAGCGGTCGTTTGAGGTCGTTAATCGTTAACGATTATGCAAACGATAATCGTTCAGTGGAATAGGGCCCTAAGTCTAGGAAGTAGATAAAATGAGATCCCCTGAGATTTACTTGCTCAGATTGAATACGTATGTATTATTAGTGTACGTTATATTCCTTAAGCCTCATTGTACATAAGGTTCTGAACAGTGATGGCAGTGAGGTGTATTTACTGGAATAGACACCTATAGATACTTTGACTGTTTCTTTCTGTATGCTGCAGACGTACCCTGCAATCTTTCTAAGTGCATGGACTGTGCTTGTTAATGTGCACATGTTATATTGTATGTGCATTGTTCTGCTCCTTCCTATATCACACCATGTTTGTCTCCCTCTCCTCCACAGTTGCTGGCAGTATCTGATCTATTCACTGAGAGAAATCAGTTTGAGATGATGTACACAGCGTTAACCGAGCTCCACAAACAGCACCCGTCTGAGGACGAAATTCTCATCCAGTATCTAGTGCCTGCGATCTGCAAAGCTGCCGCCGTGCTGGGAATGGTGAGATCTGCTCACACAGCCTGAAGCTTTATCACTCACAGTGGGAGAGGAGATCTGACGGCCTCCCTAATCACTGGGTTGTGCCGTCCTCATGTTGCCCACTCCATTAGCAGTTCTGTCAGGACTATTATCTGGCAGTATGTTAGGTGCGATAGAGAGAGTAGCTGACTGTCTCCTCTTTGCACAGTGGGTGAGATATAATTTCACCATTATCGTATATATTTTTTTTAGATGTGATGATCTCATAGTGCCAACATATTTCAGAGATATAACTCATGTTAGTCCCTCTTTGCAGTGTGGTTCACAGTGTAAAGTATCTGCCTCAAGACTATGAACTTAAATGGCATGTCTAAAGGACAATGTGGAATCCCTGCCTGGAAATCTCCTCTAGTTGCTGGGTCAGAGACACTTATCCGTGGCTCTGAAGAACCTAACCACTCTTATAGTGCACCCATGGCCATTCATATAAGTGGCACAACTTTCTATTGTCGAGCAGAATATTTTGTAGCATTGCAGTGAGATTTTTTTGACTGCACTAGTTTGGTGTTTGCATATGTGTAGACTGTGACCAATATTGCTCTTCTCAGGATAAGGCTATAGCAGAACCAGTCAGCCGTCTTCTGGAGTCCACGCTGCGGAGCACTCACATGCCTAGCCGAATCGGAGCTTTACATGGCATCCTGTATGTGCTGGAGTGTGACCTGCTGGATGACACGGCCAAGCAGCTCATTCCGATCATCAGTGACTACCTGCTCTCCAATTTGAGGGGCATTGCACAGTAAGTATCATGCTGGGACAATAATCGTGAATAAGAAATTAGCCACAAATAGTAATCAGTGGTGGGCCCCGATGTTATGGAATCTTGTATCTCTGGATGGGTGATTGTGGGATCTGGTCCCTGTTCTCAGCTAAGAGGTAATAATGAGATTAGTCACTTCCATTTGCATTAATTGAAGAGCTGGGAGAAGTAATGTCAGCCTCCACCTATCACATTTATCTGGTAGACACTTTCCTGTAAAACCCTCTAAATAAAATATCATCTTTCTTTCTTCATCCTCCAGCTGTGTCAATCTTCACAATCAGCAGCATATTCTGGTGATGTGTGCAGCCGCCTTCTACTTAATAGAGAATTACCCTCTGGATGTCGGGCCAGAGTTCACTGCGGGCATCATACAGGTACCAAGGCCATGGGTCCCTTCACTTTAAAGTTAGATTCACTCAAATCCAGACCTTTTTCTTACAGCCATCACAAGCTCAGAATACAGATTGATTCTTTGGAAAGGGATATTCATAATATTAGAAATCATGACAAGGCATTAGGGTATGCCATCACTTCCTACATCCAACTCTTGGCGCCCCTCCATCCTCACATTGTGGGGGCACAGGTGATAGAGAAGGGTCACACTGTCACCCCCTTTTTGCATTTTGACCTCTCACAGGTGTAAAGGGTAAATTTAGTGTTTTTCATACCTTATTTCATATCATACGTCATGGTGCTTGTTCAAGTAAAAAGTGTCCTTTCTCGTGCGTCTTATTGGGGACACAGACACCGTGGGTATAGGCTGCTGCCACTAGGAGGCTGACACTAAGAAAAAACAAAACAAGTCGGCCCCTCCCAGCAGGCTATACCCGCCCACTGGCACTGAGCTAATTCAGTTTAGCTTAGTGTCAGTAGGAGGCAGACGCAGGTCTGGTTGCTCCAGACCAGTTTCTGCTTGTGTTTTTTTCTGTAAATTTAACTCTTTCCTTTTACAGGTCGGGGCACGGTGGGTCATTTAAAGACTCACCCTGATCCCCCCCTCATGCAACCAGGGCACAGACCCTAACTGGAAAGGGGCTGTTTACCCTAGGTTGCCACCGGCGGACCCAGCGCCCAGGACACAGACTAGCCCTGCTGTCTGTTTGCTCCTTATGCGGACTTGCTCCGCCAGCCCTGCCCGCCCAGCCCCCAAAGCTGCGCGCGGCAGCGTGGCACAGTGCCGGCAGAAGATCCATGGGCTTCAGAGGGTAAGTAGTTCCTCCCCGGCTCTCTCTTCCCTCCCTCCCGTGGGTTGTACGGGTCCCCCGGTCCCCTCCAGCGGACGCCGCCCCCGGCCCGCCGCCCTCTCCCGCCGCCCCCTACGGCGGCCCCTCACATACGCTTTCCGGCTCCCGTGTCCCCGCGTCCTCTTGCGGCGTTCCGGTCTTATACCGTCACCGCATGCGGGGGTCGGGTCCTGGGATGCCGGTCTTGTAGTTGCCGGGTGCGGGGCCTCCTCTTCTCCTACGGGCCGCGACTTCCGGGTCCGGCCCGTGACTTCCGGTTTCGCGGCCTCCTCTGTCCGCACGCGCTCTTCCCGTCTTTTTTTGTATTTCCCGCGCGCGCGGTCTTCTTTCCCGCGCGGGGCCGACGCCTGACGTCACCACGCACGCACGTGACGCGTCACTCCGCTCGTGACGCGCTCCTGTGCAGCCCGGTCGGTACAGCAGACTGCAGCTCCCGGTCGCAAGAGCCCTCATTCTGTGGGACTACAGCCCCCAGCCTGCCGTTCCTGGCCAGCTTCTTCTGCTCATCTTGCCCTCAGCAGCCGTCCTGTGCCCTGACCGGACCTCGGCCTTTTTTTGTCCGGATTTGTCTGGTAAGGCCTCTCTGGGACTCTTATGCCTGGTTGTCTTTTCTATTACTGTCCTGAGTTTTTCACTGTATGTTTTTCTGTTATTCTGCAGGCTTTTTGGTTACTTCTTAGTCTCCAACAGCTGCCTGCCTGAAGGAATTCACTAGCTGGCTGGTTTTTTCTAATATAGATATATATATTTATTTTTTTCATTATGTCTGACTCAAGATCTGAATCCACACGCCGCCAGCATCCTCCTCCTTCCTCTGTTACCTACTATTTCTGTACGTCTTGTAACACTAAATCTGCTTCTGGCCACTCTCAGCCTCTCTGCGCTGCTTGCTCCATGCAGTCCTGTTCGTCTTTGTCCCCTACTCAGGACCCCCCACCGGAGTCTGAGGAGTCTGCCCCGGCCTGGCGCGCTCTCTCTGCCAGTCAGTGTCGCAGATGGCTCAGTTGTCTCAGTCTGTGGCGGCCGCCCTCGACCGCCTGTCTGCTACTTCTTCAGCGCCCGCCCAATCCCGACCGGCAGTCAGTGGCGTCCGTCCCGGCAGGAGCCGCTCCCACAAGCGTCCTCGCCGTGCCTCTTCTCGCTCTTCCTCTGGCTCCCCTGGAACTAGCCTGGCCCCCACGCATCTCTCTCCTAACAGGCGATCCCATTCGCCAGGAGATCTGTCGGATTCAGAGTCGGTTTCCAACTCTGATCCTGAAGATGTTTCTCACGCGGCTTCCACTGTGGACAGCCTTGTGGCCGCAGTCCGCGATACCTTCCAGTTGAAGGATGCTCCGGACCCATCGCCTGCTGATGAGGTCTTTTTCCATAAAAGCGGCCACCGTGTCCGCAGCACTTTCCCCAGTCACAAGGAATTTGATGACCTGTTTTCCAAATTTTGGAAGACCCCAGACAAGCGTTTCTCTAAGCCTAAACACTTGTCGGTTCTTTATCCTTTCCCCGAAGACCTCGTGTCTCGCTGGTCAGGTCCGCCTTCTGTGGATCCCCCGATCTCTCGGCTGACCAAGGTCACGACTCTTCCGCTGGACAATGCGTCGTCTCTTAAGGATTCCACTGACAGACGCACTGAGTCCTTAGCTAAGTCAGCTTTTGAGGCCGCTGGCTCCTCTCTCCTTCCCACACTGCTTCCACTTGGGTGTCTAAGTCCATTTCAGTGTGGGCTAAGCAACTGAGGGACGGCCTTACATCTGGCGTATCGGCCGAGGACTTGGCCGACCTCGCCCAACAGGTTCAGGACGCGGCTCAGTACCTCTGTTCGGCTTCTCTGGACGCTGCAGCCTGTTCGGCTTTTGCGTCGGCCAATATTGTAGCCATTCGCCGGTCCTTGTGGCTTCGGGAGTGGCGGGCTGACAACGCTTCCAAGCGTTCTCTCACCAGTCTTCCTTTTGCGGGCTCTCGTCTCTTCGGGAAACGTCTGGATGACATAATTTCCGATGCCACGGGGGGGAAGAGTACCAATCTTCCCCAGCAGCGCCCCAAGCGTCAGGATCCCCGTCGCAAACCAGGCTCCTTTCGTTCCTTTCGGTCGCTTCCGCCGTCTCGCTCCGGAAAGTCGGCGGCCCCTCAGAACAAAAGGTCCGGTTTCTCTAAGAACCGTTCTTCCTGGCAGGCGC
This sequence comes from Dendropsophus ebraccatus, assembly GCF_027789765.1. Taxonomy (NCBI): domain Eukaryota; kingdom Metazoa; phylum Chordata; class Amphibia; order Anura; family Hylidae; genus Dendropsophus; species Dendropsophus ebraccatus. The sequence continues at coordinate 4,189 of NW_027209681.1, read as the reverse complement.
GATCTGCCGCCTCCCGCCCACCCTTTAAGCCTGGCACCTCCAAGCCCTCCTCCTCCTGAAGGTTTTCCTCCACCCGGATCTCCTCAGGTGGGCGGCCGCCTCCTGTTGTTCCGGGAGGTCTGGCTTGCTCATGTTCAGGACGCCTGGGTGCGAGAACTGATCTCACAGGGTTACAAGATCGAGTTCGTTTCCGTTCCCCGCGATCGTTTTTTCCTTTCTCGTCCTCCCAGGTCCCCTGCCCTGGCGGACGGTTTTTTCCAGGCCATCCCTTCCCTCCTCTCGAAGGGAGTGATTGTTCGCGTCCCTCCTCTTCAACGGTTCCGCGGGTTCTATTCGAACCTATTCGTGGTTCCGAAGAGGGACGGTTCGGTGCGTCCGATTCTAGACCTCAAGCGTCTGAATCGTCACGTCCGACTATCTCACTTCCGGATGGAGTCCCTGCGTTCTGTGATCGCATCTCTGGAGCCAGGCGAGTTTCTTTCTTCGGTGGATATTCAGGACGCGTATCTTCACGTGCCGATTTATCCTCCTCATCAACGTTTCCTGCGTTTGCAGTAGGGGAAGAGCATTATCAGTTTGTGGCTCTTCCGTTCGGCCTGGCTTCGGCTCCGCGGGTTTTCACGAAGACCATGGCGGCTGTCATGGCTCTTCTTCGGGCTCGAGGTGTCTCAGTAACTCCTTACTTGGACGACATACTCGTCAAAGCCCCATCCAAGGACCAGAATTTAGAGAGCCTCCACATCACCCTGGATACGCTCTCCCGCTTCGGTTGGCTGCTCAACCGTTCCAAGTCCTCCCTGGTCCCTGCCCAGTCCATCGTTTTTCTGGGATGCGGTTGGATTCAGTACAGGCCCGCGTTTTTCTTCCAGAGGACAAGTTGCAGTCCCTTCAGGCCAATATCAGAGCTCTTTGCAGCCACCGCCCTGTGTCCATACGTTCCTGTATGAGGGTTCTGGGGAAGATGGTGGCGTCTATGGAGGCGATCCCTTTTGCCCAGTTTCATTCCCGCCCCCTGCAGCTCTTCCTGCTGTCACGGTGGGACAGGTCACTCCCCTCTCTAGATCGGAGGGTGAAACTACCGGCTCGCCTCCGCCAAGACCTTCAGTGGTGGTTGCGGTCTCCGAGCCTCTCTCTGGGTCGCTCCTTCCTTCCCGTTCATTGGCAGATTGTGACCACCGATGCCAGCCTGCGGGGCTGGGGAGGGGTTTGGAACGATCTGACGGTTCAGGGAACCTGGTCGGCCAAGGAAGCTTGCCTCCCCATCAACATCCTCGAACTGCGGGCGATTCGGCTCTCCCTTCTGCACTGGCAGACACAGCTCCACGGTCTCCCCGTTCGGGTGCAGACAGACAACGCCACTGCAGTGGCTTATGTGAATCATCAGGGCGGGACCCGCAGCAGGCCGCCATGATGGAAGTGGCGCTGATCCTCTCCTGGGCGGAGGAAACCGTGCTTGCCTTGTCCGCTGTTCACATTCCGGGTGTGGACAACTGGATGGCCGACTATCTGAGTCGTGCACGGGTGGATCCAGGGGAATGGACCCTGCATCCCGAGGTGTTCTCCCAGATCTGTCGCAGGTGGGGGACACCGGATGTGGATCTGATGGCGTCTCGCTTCAACCACAGACTGCCGAAGTTCGTCTGCCGGACGAGGGACCCTCTGGCTCTGGCCTCGGACGCCTTGGTGATTCCCTGGCGTCGGTTCAGCCTCCCTTACATCTTTCCTCCTCTCCCGCTTCTGCCGCGGGTGGTGAGAAAGATAAAGTCGGAAGGACTTCCGGTAATCCTCGTGGCCCCGGACTGGCCACGGCGCGCCTGGTACACGGATCTCGTGAACCTCGCCGCCGACGTCCCCTGGCGTCTACCAGACCGACCGGATCTTCTCACTCAAGGTCCGCTCTGCCACCCGCGTTTAGCCACGCTACGTTTGACGGCGTGGCTGTTGAAACCTGGATTCTGAAATCACGTGGTTTCTCTGATGCGGTCATTAGGACCATGATCAGGGCCCGGAAGCCTGCATCGGCAAGGATTTATTATCGTTGTTGGAAGGCCTTCCTCCGTCACTGTGAGGCCTGTTCTGCGCCTCCACTTCCCTTTTCTCTGGCGCAACTCCTGCCTTCCTCCAGGCAGGTCTGGACGCAGGCTTAGCTCTGAGCTCTCTTAAGGGCCAGGTTTCTGCCCTTTCAGTTTTTTTCCAGAGACCATTGGCGTCAGTTCCTCAAGTCAGGACTTTTCTCCAAGGAGTGGCGCGCATTGCACCTCCTTATCGGCACCCAGTTCCCCCGTGGGATCTGAATCTCGTCCTGGATGCTATGCAGTCCCTCCGTTTGAGCCCCTCGGGAAGTGCCTTTGGCCATCTTGTCCTTTAAGGTGGCTTTCCTGGTGGCGGTTACGTCTGTCCGGAGGATTTCGGAATTGGCAGCCCTTTCTTGCCGTCCTCCCCTGCTGGTGTTGCACCAGGACAAGGCGGTACTTAGGCCCGTGGCTTCTTTTTCAGCCCAAGGTGGTTTCGCCTTTCCACCTCAACGAAGATATTGTTCTTCCCTCTTTCTGCCCGGCCCCCTCTCATCCAAGGGAGCGCGCGCTCCACAAGCTGGATGTGGTTCGCGCCCTGCGCATCTATCTCTCCAGGACAAAGTCTCTTCGACACTCGGACTCACTCTTTGTCATCCCTGAGGGTCCTCGAAAGGGGTCAGCAGCGTCTAAGGCGACCCTGGCTCGCTGGGTCCGCTCCGCCATCGCTCAGGCTTACCGGAGTAAGGGTAAGTCGCCCCCGTTCCGGATTGCAGCTCACTCGACTCGTTCGGTTGGGGCTTCCTGGGCCATTCGTCATGGGGCCTCAGCTCTTCAACTCTGTAAGGCCGCCACGTGGTCCTCGCTGCACACCTTTTCTAGGTTTTACCGTGTGGACACGTTTGCATCGGCCGATGCGAGTCTGGGCCGCATGGTCTTGCAGGCAGCAGTGGCTTCTTCCTCTTCTTAGCTCCACTCTGTCTCTTCCCACCCAAGGGACTGCTTTTGGACGTCCCACGGTGTCTGTGTCCCCCAATAAGACGCACGAGAAAGGAGGAGTTTTTACTCACCGTAAACTCTCTTTCTCGTAGTCTTCATTGGGGGACACAGCACCCACCCTCTGTTGTCTGATTAAGGTTGCCTGTTGGCCTGTGTTTTTTTTCAGATTTTGAGTGTGGACTGTTTTTTTCTTTATGGTTGTTTCGGCTCCTCCTACTGCTTTTTCACTACTGAATTAGCTCAGTGCCAGTGGGCGGGTATAGCCTGCTGGGAGGGGCCGACTTGTTTTGTTTTTTCTTAGTGTCAGCCTCCTAGTGGCAGCAGCCATACCCACGGTGTCTGTGTCCCCCAATGAAGACTACGAGAAAGAGAGTTTACGGTGAGTAAAAACTCCTCCTTTTGCACCGTTAACCCCTTTGAGTGCCGTTGGCTATCTTCTTACTAGATAGATAGATAGATAATAGATAGATAGTAGATAGAGAGATAGATAGGAAATCCCCTCCCCTCCCGCACATACAGTTGGGTCAGGTATGAGTCGGCACCTCCATGCTCCCCCGCCTCTCTCTCTCTCTCCTGCACAGAATCCTCTGCCCCGTCCACTCAGTGCTGTAGTACATATCTGCCGGCAGCGTCCCGGGCAGATCGTCACACACGGCTGCTTCCAACACTGCAAAAAGATAACGAGGCGCCGAGGATTCCTGTGGGGGAGAGAGTGCGGTGCCCTGGTGGGGGGGAAGATGTGCCGACATTTACCTGACCCCTGCAGCCACTTTATGTACGGGGAGAGGGAAGCAGGGCACACCGTGCAGCTTCCAGAGCCGTCCGGAAGCAGCAGCACGCTGAGCACACAGCACGCCTGTGCCGCAGCCTGTACATCTCCAGTCTTCCTCCTCAGGAGATTAGCGGAGGGGGGGGGAGCAGAGCGTGCGGCCGCAGGGTGAGGAGGAGGAGGAGGAGGGAGGGGGGAAATACCGCAGATACGTCCTTGCAAAGTTGAGGTCGGTTACCGACGCCAGAGACGGTATCGGTATTTGAACGGTATATACCGCCACAGCCCTATGGACAGGCTGCTGTGTATGTGTTGTGGTGTATATATATATATATAATATATATATATATATATATATATCATATATATAATATAATATTATATAACTCTCTGTCAATTACCGGCATGA
>NW_027209680.1:0-12861 GCF_027789765.1 Dendropsophus ebraccatus | reverse complement strand
TACTAAATGTCATGTTACAGTAACTCCATAAATGAAAAGGACTCCATGATACTTTTATGAGTTAAAAATTGAGTTTGTGATTATTTTATTGATTATTTTTTTTTTTTTTTTACCTTTGAGCTTGTTTTCACATGGGGATTCATCTTATGAATTGAAAAGAGTAAACTTTAGTTGCCGCACAGTAGTCTGACTACGTAGTTTGGACCACCTAAACAATATTGAGGTCAAAAGCTAATGAGAAGAGTAAATTACAAGTATGACAAATCTTTAGTTTTCATTTCTTTAAGTGAGGGTATGTGTTAGTCTAACCACAGCATATATTAGTATCCAGATAGTTCACTGGCTATGTCATCAAGCATTTACTTACACTAAAGGGAACTTATCACCATAGAAATTATGTTTATCTATCAGCAACTTGTTATAGAGCAGGGGGGGGGGGGAAACAGATTGATATATACTTTATGGGAAAAATTTCAATTTAGTGGGTGGTCCTACTCAATGACTGGCAGCTTTTCCTGTATAAGTCATTAAGTTGGACCACCTAAAATACAAGTTATTCTAAATATTTTTCTCACAACACTATATACCACTTTAATTGGTTTCTCTAACAGGGAGCTTTCTAATAAGGTGCATGTTAAAAAGGACAAGTTCCCTTTAAAAACATAGCTTTGTTACCTTTGTTTTTAATTTTGGAGAACTGGACTACCGACCTGGAGAAGATGTCTTTACTACTTATGATCATGATTACTGTAATGCTTTGCCCTGTGTACCTAAAAGGGGGGTGAAAGGGGAAATGATATTATGTGGAATTAATGACCACTGCCCAACATCTAGGGTATCTATTCAAACCAATTGTGACAAGGCCTCCAAGGTGGTAATAACCCTTGAAATGACAAAACCTTTTACGATCCTACAGACTAAAATGTTATTGTACTCCATTGAACTTTACAGTGATCATAACGAACACATGCCAGTATAGCCTCTTTTAGGGCTCATGCACACAGGCAAAGCCTAATATAATAGTGCATAGGCTTCCATACTGACTCAGTCAGGTTTTGTACATATGGAGATATTCCACCCTAGAATGGGAATACTTTCATAATAATGCATCTGAATATTATGATGTGATACCCAATAGAGCAGCCCTCTATGGAAATCAGGCATCTAGAGGTACTGTGGAGATCCCATAACCAACACCCATCTATATAGCCATGTGCATGAACCTTATGTTCAATACTGAACGGTAGGTGCCTTATGGAGGGCACAAAACATTTCATTTCATCTCACTCTTTTATGTATTTTTATGGAAAGAGAACTATAGATGAAGGCATAGCTGAATAGGCTTATGACGCTTCCTTTAAATATGAAATTGAAAATGCACTGACCGCAGCACAGCGTTTTTGTTGTAGCGTGACGTTAATTCTGTCCCCGGGGGATCAAGGAAATGATTTACAATATCTAGATCTAACGTTGACTTTCATATACAACGCTGAAAATTTTGCTTCAAGACTTATGCCATAAAAGAGGAAATGTGGAGAGCAAGCTGGCGGGTTTGCTGAGCCTGGGCGTCCAGTCCACAAACACAGTGAAGGATGTGTGTACACTGGGAGGGAATGGTGAATGATTCTTTTGTGTACCCCAGAGCTGCGCTCTTGTTCATTCATTTCTATGATCCATAGACAAGGCGCTCTTGTTTCTTTGCCATTGTTCTTTTGTATAACTACAGAACCCCTCATTTTGGTTGAAGACCCTTGCTCTTCAGAAAAAATTAGCTCCGATCTATTTGACATGGTTGTCAAGTCACGCTCCCTGGCCCACAATTTGGCTTTGTTAGGATTTTTACACATTTTCTAATCAAAGTCTTTTATTTAAACAAAAAGCGTAGAATTTCCTTAGAACGCTTATATCCTATTCCATAGGGACGTAACCAGAAGAAGGTTATTGCTTATGCATATAATCATATATAGGTTACGAGGGGGACATACCAGTAATGTATGTTCAGTCCCTCAGATGAATTACCATTGGTTGTATAATTATTTGGACACCTTGGTTCATAAGTCTATCAACCTAAGACTTACATGGTCTTTTTGGTTACGAAATAAAAAAAAGTAATTTTAGTAGCTAATGGACATTTTTGGTTTTTGTTACCATCTGGAAGACATTAACCCAAAATACAAGCACACGCTAAAAGTCATGGGCGTGGAATGGAATTATCACCACCTCAGAGGCATAACTTGATGGTCATTGGCCCCTATGCAAAAATGTCATCACTTTGCCCAGGCCTCTAAAGCATAAGTTGATGTTTTAACAGCCCCCATGCAACAAATGTGTTACAGCCTCCCCCCCACCCCCAAACACACACACACTTAATCCAGTCACTGGGTGCTACCGCCATTGCTCCATTCTTTATAGAGATATTTAAGGGGCTGCATAAAGAGTGGTGTGAATCTCTACAGGCATGTCATTGTAAAGCAAGGGATCTGGTGGTGAGCAACTTACTGGAGGAGACGACAAGCAACAAATGCAGTACGCAGTCCATTTCAGATGCCGAACTCAACAAAGACTTTACTTGCAAGTGACATATATACAAGGCACGGAGGCATGGCAGCGAGAGACACAAACTAAGTTATACAGTATGCAGATGGTTCTGGTGCAGCTTGGACTAAACTCAAAGTCTCTGCCCCAGAATTCTGCCCAGAGGTTCACTATACTCCCACAGTCTATTAACCCTTGTTACCAGGACTACTTCCCTGACCTTTGCAATCATGGCTCCTAAACATTTAAGGCCCTGCTTTAGAGATTTTTTGCAGTGGGAGCTATTTATCGTTGGCTTGTAGTTGTCTCTATATACATATTGCTGTTCACTTCTAGGGTTGGCAAACCTCTCTAGGCTGTACACATTTGTTTTTACTTCTAGGGTTGTCACACCTCTCTCGCTATGCATACTTGCCCCTTTGATTACATGCATATATATTTTTATATACATCTAAGCCCTGCAGTTCCTCATCCCCTGCTCTGCTCAGGCGCTGCCACAGAGCACTATTTAAAGCAGGGTCCTGTAACCCCATGTACTGTATATTCTTATATACTGTACCCGAGGGGAAGGGGAGGCTGCACCGACTCAATCACTAGGGATTTTAGTCAATGAGCAGTGATAAATTTACCACTCACTGTTGCAGAGGCTGCAGGGCACCATGAATATGTTGGGCAGCTCCCCGGATTCTGTATAGCAGTCATGTCAACCGCAGTGCCATTATTTTTGGCCCGCTGAGCTTTTCCATTGCTGTATTAAATCTGGCCTGCCTGACGTTGCAACAGATTATATATGGTTTGTCCGGACAGCCGCTCGGACTGGCTACTATATAAGAGACTATTTGGAGGGCTGGCTACTATATAAGCCACTATTGGGAAGGGCTGGCTACTTAATAAGACTATTGGAGAGAGCTGCCCATTATATAAAACTATGGGGGAGGGCTGGCTACTATATAAGAGACTATTTGGAGGGCTGGCTACTATATAAGACACTATTGGGGAGGGCTGGTGACTTAATAAGACTATTGGAGAGAGCTGGCTATTATATAAAACTATGGGTGAGGGCTGGCTACTATATAAGAGACTATTTTAGGGACTGACTTTTATATAACAGACTATTGGGGAGGGCTGGCTACTATTTAAGAGACTATAGGGGAGGGCTGGCTACTTGATAAGAGACTATAGGGAGGGCTGGCTACTTTATAGACACTATTGGGAGGGCTGGCTACTATATGAGACTATTTGGAGGGCTGGCTACTATATAAGACACTATTGGAAGGGCTGGCTACTATGTGGGGCTCTAATAGTAGGCCTAGCTAGTATGTGGGGCACTATGGGGGGAAGGCTTTTACATGGGGCACAATTATGGGATTGCCTACTGCTTGAGGGATATAATGGGTAGCTACCATGTGGGGACAACTACTTTAGGATAGGCAGTGCCAGGAACACCGCACGCTGCTCTGACAGTGCCAGAAACGCTGCATGCAATCTTCATTAAATATTAAGGTTGGCCCGCGACTTTCTCCAATTTTTTAATTTAGGCCCACTGTGTATTTGAGTTTGACACCCCTGCTGTATAGGAATATAAAGTACACAGGGGAAACAGGACCCGGCTCGTATACTGCTGTGCGGCAGTCCATTTTTTGAACCGCGGCCCGGTTCCTGTGTACATCCCCGTTGTATCCATGGGTACTGGGCCGAGGCTGAAGCAGAGGAAGCGGGCCAGCCCATCCCCAGTGGGAGGAATCCCCCGCCCCTCTATGACGCGGCTACATTCATTCTAATGGAGCCGCGTCATAGAGGGAAGGAAATTCCCTCCCACTGGGGGTGAGTTGGCTCGCCTCTAGTGCTTCAGCTCCGGCCCGGGACCCGTGGATAGAATGGCACCATACACGGGAACAGGGCTGCGGTTCAAAAAAATGGACTGTGTCGGCACCGATCTATCCGCGGGTCAAATTAAAGCGAATGTACCTGATGGTACATTCGCTTTAAATCACTCAGCTTATTACAAAGGATGATGATCGTTACTTACAGTCATTCTTGCGCTCATCCTGACTTATAGATCAAGGAACGACCTGACCGATGTGTTATACACTGAACGATGTTTGAATGATTTGTGATAGATCCAGATTCTATCAAACAATCAACAATTTCTCAATGATCATTTAATCGTTGCATGCTATTACATAAAACAATTTTTGTTTAAATCTGAACAATCTAACGGTTTTTCGAACTATATAATCGTCCAGTATAATACGGCCCTTAGATAGCTATGGTGGCAGCAGAAGGGGCCATGTTGCCCATTACTGCTGCCAGTCAACAGAAGTATATACATAAAGTATATAAGTACATAAAAAAAAACCCCAAAAAATACATTTCTTTTACTAACCTTATATTATAAAGTAATATAACTTTATTAATGCAATATATTAAAATATACTTTTAGTCGCCAAAATAAATCCTCAAGACATGAAATGTTATATATCCCACAATAGCCTTTTTATATACTATATGACCCCTGTGAGAAATAATGTTAGCACTGCAGTAGGTACTGTATACTCTGTCTATAGTTCTTGTTGTGTCATGAAGAGAAAAACATGTGCAGACCACTCCATCTGTAAGTTAACAGCATCGTCTTATCTAAAATGAGATTTCACCGTTTCATTTATACTTTACAAATAAAGAAATCTTAAGGTAAATCTCAGTTAAAAGGAGTCATGATGTGAGCTGTTTTGTAGCCAGTAAGGATGGTTTATGTGGATTCATCTGCATATGCTGCAGGGAATTTAATCCCCCTCATATACTGTACATCCCCTATTACAAAAATGACAGATGCTCTCTAAATAAGGATTTATCTACCACATCTAAAGATGGGGGCAACTCGAACATGTCCGGGTCCATCCAAAACTGAGCATGCAACATTTGATTAGCGTTGGCAAGAGATGTTAAATGCAACCTTAAGACTTCCTAGAGCTGCATCCAACTTCTGCAGTCATTGCTAATGAAATGCCGCATGCTCGGTTTTAGACGGGTACGAGCATGCTCGAGTTGCAGTCTCTAATCTCTAATTACATCCATTCTAGTATACACTCAGATACTTTAATTTACAGTTCCATGATTTTAATGTAGATTAAATAAAGATTATAGGCTTACATTTTCTCTTTTTTTTTATTTGATATTGTATATACTTAAAGGAGAAGTCTGGCCACTAGAGATGAGCGAGTAGTAAAATATTCGACTTTCGAGAACTCGAATCGAATAGGCACCAATATTCGACTATTCGAACGAGTATTCTATCCCATTATAGTCTATGGAGAAAAAATTTGCGGCACTTGGAAATCAAAATTCGACCACTTGGAGGTCACCAAGTCCCTCATAAAACCTTCCTAAACGATGCAAACACTGCCGGAATGACACTAGGACATTAGGGGGAGCATGCCTGGGTGCACCAAACACCCCAAAATTGCAGTATAATGCCACTCTCTGCAGTTGCGAAGGAAAAATATTTGCGAACGCTTTACGAACATTTATGGCAATGTTCACACATTTCGTTCGTATTTCTTGCGCAGTGTTACATACATGATTCCAATGTGCGTCTGCAGAGCATCATGTTATTCGCACGTATCACGAGTAATGCTGTACGAACGTTACTGGAACAGTAAGTATGACGTGCCTTTTTCTAGGCTACTGGAACAATATGTATCACGTGCCTTTTACTAGGCTACTGAAACAGTATATATCAGGTGCCCTTAGTGGGCTACTGGAACAATATGTATAACGTGCCCTTAGTGGTGTTAAACAGGGACACTATAAGTCCGAGATGACTTTTTCGCTTGATCTTAGCCCTGAAAAGGACTTTTGGGTTCTGTAGTACGCCTGCCTAACCAAAACGCTACTAAAACCTATCTCTCCCTGCTGCAAGATCTTCCCTGGCTAGGTTAAAAGCTCATCTGCGGTCGAGAGGCATGTGGTTCAGCCATCTATTGAGGGTAGATGCCGTTTTCGCGCTGCGTGCGTACTCCCAGGTTCCCTCACGGTCTCCCTGCATGGTCATTGGATTAAAAAAAAGCGCCAACTGCGATGGGAGGGCTTTCGAATGTTTCCCGCATATTCGCCTCACTACTCGATTGAATTAGAATCTTTCGAATACCGAATCGTATTTGCTCATCTCTACTGGCCACTGGAGACATTTTTTAAACAGCAGGGGCATGGGGGAAGATAAAAACTATACTCACTCACCTCACCCCTTGAGTCTCCAGTGCCAGATCGTTGCTCCGGGACCACTGGGATCTCAAACAGAGCCGACTTGGCTGATGGACTGGCCACTCAGCCAGTCAGGATTACGCTCCAGTCACTAATTGGCCGAGAAGGCTGTCCATCAGCTGAGACTGGCAGTCGTGACGTCATCACAATTCAGGGGAAAATGCCTTTCGTTTTGGGTCCCGGGGCCGATCACATGGCGCATCGCGGGCATGGGGAGGGGAAAACCTACTGACTGTTGTTTTCTTCCCTGCCACCTGTCACACTTTTAAAATGGTCAAACTTCTACTTTAAAGCGAACTAATCACCACCAAAACTGCCATAAACCTACTGTATATAGTTTAATAAAGCATGCATCACTGTTTACAAACATATAAGTGATCAAAATTAGCTTCCCTCATCTCCCTCAAAAATCAACTTAGTAAATTTCCGGCACGGTATGTAAATTAACCTTATCTAGGCACGTGGGTGGTATATAGCGCCAAACTAGTCACAGATGGCGTGAAAAATCTTCTGTTATCACGCCTCTCTGGGCATATTTCCCATTCATAATTCTAGGGAAGCTGAGTGACAACCCATGTGGGACCTGCAGGTAGATTAGGAGCAATTCAGATTCTCCTCTTGTAACAAAATTTTGACCTACTCGACGTAATAAGACGACTCAAGGACTTTTACTCACAGGTCATGTTTTTTATTTTAGAGGGAAATGTTCTTTAAGAAAACCCAGCATGCGGTAGTTGATGAAGTCTTGATGAGTGAAGTTCTAGGAAGCTAAGACTGGATTAAAATGATGTCCCATCACTGCAGGTGTAGAAACAATAAATAGCTCAGGCACTGAATCGATAACATTACAGTGATAGATGAGAGCTTAATAAGATAACGTTCATTAGCCGGCTCTCTAGAGAAGCTCTCTGAGCACTTTAGCAGCAGGCCTCTCGACAAGGAGGAGGTCCTCAGGCTGGTGTCACTTTCATTAGCTGCTGTCATCATCTCTTGCAGCCATCCGATTGCTGTTGTTAAGCAAAACTCCTAACCAGCTGCTCAAGGACCCATTTCTTCATAGGATACATTTGGCACTCATAATCCAAGGGCATCTACAGAAAGACATCCAATTGTAAATCAATGGCCTGGCACATCCAACACTGATACACTTTTTTTTTTAGATGCCCCTGTCAGTAATCGGCCATGTTCACCACCAATCTGTTATATAAAATCTTTTATGTTACACGATGCATTCATGCAATTATATAGCTGAGATGTGATTACACCAAAATAATATAACAACCAAAAACAGGATTAGTGTATGAGCCTGGAGTACTTTGCTTATAAAGAGCATTTGCCACCAGAATATAACTAGAATCTAATGGTTGCAGAGTAAAATTTTGGACCTTCCCGCCAAGCTGGCATGTCTCAGAGTCTATAAAGATACGTTTGCTTCCTCCCCATAGGCCATGTTCACATGGCATATGAGACCGGCCATGTCACAGAACGTCCGGTGTCAGAAAAGATCATCCCGGCCGGTACTACAGTACCAGCCACATGATCTTCATTTCTGTTGAATTGGGATGAGGGCGCACCCATGTGCCTCCGTATCCCAATTCACTGTTGCACACAATGGAGCATACGGCCGGAGTCGGGGATCAGGAAAAGAAGCATTTTAAATGCAGCTGTCAACGCTAATAGCCCACATGGTAAAAGTGCCGCCTTTGGGTACCACACAATATGATAGTTAGATTCTCCTCACTAGCAATGTCACTCACTTTCTCGGCCTGGTTGGGGTCAAACACCCTCCAACCTCCATCGTTGCTATGTTGCCTTTTAAGGATATTTTATGTGCAATTAACAGCCAGTAGTACATCAGACCACTCCCTATAATATACACGGTATAGTAGCAATCTAGATCCTAATAACTGGTAATAACTAGAATAGGCACACAAGAAATCTAGGCCAGCTCATTTACTGGCCAACACAGGAAACAAATATTCACAATTTGCGGTCTTCATTTTGTAGAGATTAGATGTTTCTTCGTCATTGCTCCAGTTACATACTAAATAAGAACAAAAGTTTTGGGTCAAGTTAAAAAAGGACTGTTTTAAGTTGTAAAATTTCCCGTCTCAGAGTTTTGTGGAGCTGTACTAGATTATGTTATTATGTATAGTAGCGGCTGCAAAAAAAGTACTACACATTAGGCAGGTTTATCAGACTTTGCGCAGAGGAACAGCAGAGCAGTTGCCCATAGGAACCAATCAGATTCCAACTGTCATGATCGCGCCTGAAAAGGCATCAGTGCCACCCTCTGCTGCGAAGTTTCGACCTCTGCGCCAAAGACTGCGCTTTTGGCCATGATCCGTTCCTTGTTTTACTGTGTTTTCTGCTTGTGTCTTCTGTGTTCCGGTCCATGTTTTCTTAGTTCTCCCTGCACCTTCCTTGCTGTGGTCTGTTCACTAATTGTGTCTGCTGTGTTGTGATTGACAGGTCTCCTCACCTCTGGCTTTGTGTTTCTCTTTTGTGTTTCTCCTGCTCAGCCTATCAGCTTGGAGTCCGGGACTTCTGATCCCTTATAAGCTTCTCCCTCCCTTCACTCAGGGCTCTTGATAGTTTTGCAGCTTGTCTGTCTGCTAGATCCTGCCTTTGTGATTATGTCTGTATTCCTGGTTTCCTGATCCCTTGCTTGTTTATTACCTTCTTTGTCTTTTGGTTCAGTGTTCTCCTTAGTCCTCAGTTTACCTTGCTTAGTGCTCAGTTCTTCATGCTTCATCTCTGGCTTTGGCTCCACTGTTCTGGCTTTGGCTTCACCGTTACCTGGTTGCATCTCTGGCTTTCGTCCTCTGTTCGTTTGGTCCTCCGTTCCTTGCTGCTTTCTTGGTCCTGTCCTTCTGTGTGTCTTTGTGACTTTGCCTTGTCTGCTGTCATTGTACCTTGTTCGTCTGTACTGTGTCTTGTCTGTGTTCACACTTATTTGAGTGTAGGGAACGCCGTCTAGTTGCGGACGGTCATTTAGGGCCTGCTCTGCAAGCAGGTAGGGACAGTGTGGGGGGTCTTAGGGCCCACTTGTCCTGTGTCTCTGTGTTCCCGGGGGCCCTAACACCAACTTTCATTTTTCAAAGGCCTATATTCTACTGCTGCTTGCACAAGGCTTAATACAACACCCCGTACTATTGGGGTAGTATAGGAAAATTTGCCTAATTAGTGACAGTACTCTGCCAGGATGTTTCTTGAAGGATACTTGAAAGATGAACTGCCTCCATAAATTCAGACCGCCATGTGACATAGTACGAGTCCTAGGTTTCTGCCTCTAGGTAAAGCTCCCACTGAAGATTTTCCCAAATCGACAAGCCTGCGTCCCTAAGGAACTTTGGCCCGTAGCAACTTTGCCTTAGTCCCTCTGCATTTCTTCATTCCCTCTGCCTTTCCTTAGGGGGTGACTGTCCTGACTGAAGAATCGTCAGTGTAGGCAAGGGTTGGTCCTAGTCTTTTTAGTTCTCAACTAACTAACTACAAGAACTAAGGGTATGAGAGTGTCAGAATTCTATAGTGGAAGACCCTATGATTGGTTACACAACATAGCTAAACCTTGTGGGACTGCAGCTGTGCACAGGGGAGAGTGACACCTTGTGGCTGTAGAGGAAAACAAAGCTGCCAGCTCTTAGTGTGGCACCTGAGGGTGTTTCATCCTGACAGGTGGTAAAAAGCTTAGTGACTCCTGTACTGGGAAGCTACATCAATGTTCACATAACATCACATATATAAGTACATCACCTCTGTAAAAGTAAATACACAAATTTCAAGATAGTATCTGCGGCATCTCATAGCAGCACAATCTCTCAGTGGTTGGCAAAGTTACTTTGCAGTGAAACCTAACAGTTTCTTCTCAGTAACGCTACACAACAGTATGCAGTGTTAAACCCTCTCAGGAGTGGACAATTCAGAGACAACTTCAACCCACGCCGTGGACTAGGAGAGTCACAAAGCAGGACAGTAACCACAGATAAGCAGTAAGCTAGGAACTGATCCTGATAGAGCAAAGTTGCAGTACTCCTAGAAACTCTATCTCGCAGCATGGTTGTCAGCAGGGAACCCTCAGCATTCCGCTCATCCCAGGTCTGGGGCTTGTGTCACCATCTAGTATGGGTCCCCCAAATCTAGTGGGCATAAGGTGGTGTGAAGACTAACAAAAGGTCAATACACAGGCACAAGTGTTGTTGATCTTCTAAGTATTCTTCTACCTCATCCTCCAAAATCCCGGCAGAGCACAGTACTACTTGGGTTGAGACTCTCACAACATCCTCCTTTCTGCTACTCTGCTTCTTTGTATCACTCAGCATGCTACTCATTCGGCACAACTGTTTTCTACACTATATTCCTATCGCAGATTCGGTTGCTGTATTGTCAAGTATTTGTCTACAAGTGTTAAGTGTATTTTTCAGTGCTTTATCAAGAGAAACATAATAACCTTGTAACCTGCTGCAAGCAAGTACTTTTTTTAGTAGAGACTCTGATCTTTCGCCTTACACCGGCACAGTATACACCACAACCTGGGACACTTTCCCTTTCTATGGGTGGCAGTTCCGATAGTCCGGGAGGATCACTACACCACTCTGGCCATCCGTGGTCACACTATCCTAAGGGACCCCGTAACAGCCAAAAAGAGGGAAAAAGGTACAAAAGGCCTCCTAAAATAAAAGAAGGTGTACCCTCACATCTGTGTGCCTCATTGGCACTGGCGTCACAAGTTAACATCTCGAGGTCCGGCTGTATCTCGGCCAACCACCACCGGAGTTGGGTCACACTTCACCATCTAGCAAGTGACCGGCCAATCCTCTGACACAACATCACTGAGGGCTCACACCACATATGTTCTCTCTGTGACTGTGGGGGTTTCCTTCAGGTACTCTTCCTCCATACTCCCCAAAAATTATTAAGGGTATGTTCACACGTACAGGATCCACAGCAGATTTGATGTCACTGAATGGCAGCTGTCAGTGAAGTTCACTTCGGCCCGGATGAACTTTATTTTTTTTTTATTGGAATGCAGGCGTATTCAGGTGTCCCGCATTCCAATTACCCACAGAAGACAATGTAAAGTGTGCCACAGTGCAATTACCCACAGCAGACAATGAATAGCGGACACACAAAACTGACATGCCAGTTTTCTGTGCAGCTGCATGAAATCGTGGCCTCAGTTTATACACAGTGGGGGAGATTTATCAAAGGGTGTAAAATTTAGACTGGTGCAAACTACCCACCAGCAACCAATCACAGCTCAGCTTTCCTTTCAGCACTGCCTAAAGCTGAGCTGTGATTGGTTGCTGTGGGTAGTTTGCACCAGTCTAAATTTCACACCCTTTGATAAATCTCCCCCAGTGTATACACTGTGGATGGGATTCCATAGTAAGTAAATTGATCGGCCACGGTGATTAAATGACCGCTGTTGTTGCATATCTGCAACAACGGCCGTTGTTTAATCAAATAATACGGTCCAAAGCCCCCATTGCCATACATGAAGATATTAGTATTAAAAATTGTAAAAGGAGCTATAAGCTACCGCTCTTCTTATAAAAACCAACACAGCAGTCAAAATATAACATAGTTGTGCCCGCTCATGACAGCAAAATTAATGTCATATTTTTTTCATAGTAACCGGGGGTGCAGTGCACAATTTTTATTTTTTGTGCGAAGGAGGAGTTTGCCCAACGTGCAAAAAAAGCTTGTGCTAACCTTTTCTGCAAAATGCACAGTGACTACAAAATAGCAAGAACGTTGTATTTACTGTGTATTAGCAAAAACCATGACAACATTGAAACACAGCACCTATTTAAAAAACAAATTCACCTAACACACCACAATTCAAATGTAAACATGAGAAAAATAAGTATAATAACCGGCACTGAAAGTAACGTTTCCTTAATGTAGTATAGGTGCATGCCTTATAGCAATATCAGAAAAGACTCAATATTCAGTCTGCTGAGGGAAATTCCAGGTCTTCATAACGGAGTGACCTGGGGACTAAAACAGTCAGCTCCTGTGAAATTCCCAGCTCTTACTCAACTCAACTGTTATAGAAACCTA
>NW_027209679.1:0-12976 GCF_027789765.1 Dendropsophus ebraccatus | reverse complement strand
CACTGATGACATCATCATGACATCACTGATGACATCACGATGACATACTGATGACACATCGATGACATCATCGATGCATCACTGATGAACATCATCGATGACATCACTGATGAAATTATCGATGACATCACTGATGGACATCATCGATGACATCACTGATGACATCAGCGATGAACATCATCGATGACATCACTGATGAATTCATCTTGATGGTACATCACAGATGGACAGTATCGAGACAAGCATGATCGACATCATCGATGGACATCACTGATGACATCATCGATGACATCATCGATGACATCATCGATGACATCACTGATGACATCACGATGACATCACTGATGACATCACGATGACAGCATGATGACATCACCGATTGACATCACGATGACATCATCGATGACATCACCGATGACATCATCGATGACATCACCGATGACATCATCGATGAACATAAAACTGATGACAATCACTTTGATGCACATCCACTGATGACATCATCGATGACATCACTGATGACATCATCGATGAAAGCACACGATTACATAATCGTTAACTCACTGATGACATCATCGATGACATCAATTACATCACTGATGACAATCATTGACAACAATAATAACTTTATGGACAATTTCATTGTTGACATCACTGATGATCATCAATGAGTAACTTTGGTACAATCCCTTTCAGAGCAACTTTGGTACAGTCCATTAAGGAGCGACTTAGGTGCCAAAGTTTTAAAGTACCTATATACTGTCCCTTAAGAGCAGCTAAGTATTGTCCCTTTAAAAGAGACTTAGGTGCCATCCTTTGAAGACCAGCTTAAGTACTGACAGTTTAAGTACTGACGGAGTCTGTGCGCAAAGCGGTTCGGGCTGTATTAATCGCATAACAATGGATGAAGAAGAAGAAGACGGATTACAATATAGTGCTTTTAAAAGCACTATTATGACATCATAATAGTATATGGTTGACATCATTTCCGAGATCACTGATAACAATAATTGACAACAATTATAACTTTATCGACAACGTCACCGTTGACATCACTGATGACATCAGCGATGAACATCATCGATGACATCACTGATGACATCATCGATGACATCACTGATGACATTCATCGATGACATCAATGATGACATCATCGATGACATCACTGATGGAATCATCGATGACATCATCGATGGACATCACTGATGACATCATCGATGACATCGACTGATTGACATCATCGATGACATCCACTGATGACATCATCGATGACATCACTGATGACATGTCATCGATGACATCAATCGATGACATCATCGATGACATCACTGATGACATCATCGATGACATCAATGATGACATCATCGATGACATCACTGATGACATCACCGAGACATCATCGATGACATCATCGATGACATCACTGATGACATCACGATGACATCATCGATGACATCATCGATGGACATCATTGATGACATCATCCGATGAACATATCGATGACATCATCGATGACATCACTGATGACATCACTGATGACATCATCGATGACATAACTGATGACATCATCGATGACATCACTGATGACATCACGATGACATCACTGATGACATCATCGATGACTCACTGATGACATCATCGATGGATATCATGATGACATCATCGATGCATCACTGATGACATCATCGATGACATCATCGATGACATCATCGATGACATCACTGATGGACATCACTGATGACATCATCGATACATCATCGATGACATCAATGATGACATCATCGATGACATCATTGATGACATCACTGATGACATCACCGATGGGACATCATTGATGACATTCATCGCGACATCATCGATTGACAATAACTGACGACATCATCGATGACATCATGATGACCTAACTGATGACATCATCGATGACATCATCGATGACATCACTGATGACATCATCGATGACATCATGATTGACATCATCGATGACATCACTGATGACATCATCGATGACATCACTGATGAAATTCATCGATCGACATCACTGATGACACATCGATGACATCATCTAATGGACATCATCGATGACATCATGATGACATCACCGATGACATCACTGATGGACATCATCGATGACATCATCGATGACATCACAGATGCATCATCGATGACCATCACCGATGACATCATCGATGACATACCGATGACATCATCGATGACATAACTGATGACATCACTGATGACATCACTGATGACATCATCGATGCATCACTGATGAAATCATCGATGACATCACAGATTACATAATCGTTGACTCACTGATGACATCATCGATGACATCACGATTACATCATGATGACACTCATTGACAACATAATAACCTTATGGACAATTTCATTGTTGACATCAATGCTGATCATCAATGAGTCCTTGGTACAATCCCTTTCAGAGCAACTTTGGTACAGTCACCTTAAGGAGCGACTTAGGTGCAAAGTTGTAAAGTACCTATATACTGTCCACTTTAAGAGCAGCTTAAGTATGTCCCTAAAAGAGACTTAGGTGCCATCCTTTGATGACCAGCTTAAGACTGACCAGTTTAAGTACTGACGGACATCTGATGCGCAATCGGTTCGGGCTGTATTAATCGATAACAATGGATGACGAAGAGAAGACGGATTACAATCATAGCGCTTTAAAAGCACTTATGACATCTTAATACATTGATGACATCATTTCCGATGATCATGTAACATAATGACAACAATTGACATCATCGACAACGTCACCGATGACATCACTGATGACATCATCGATGACATCACTGATGACATCACGATGACATCACGATGACATCACTGATGACATCATCGATGACATCACTGATGACATCATCGATGACATCACTTGATGACATCATCGATGACATCACTGATGACATCATCGATGACATCACTGATGACATCATCGATGACATCATCGATGACCATCATCGATGACATCACCTGATGACATCACTGATGACATCAACGATGACATCAATCGATGACATCATCGATGACATCAACGATGACATCACTGAGACATCATCGATGACTAATCGATGACATCAACGATGACATCATGATGAAAATCACTAGACATCATCGATGAACATCATCGAGACATCACTGAGACATCATCGATGACATCATTGATGACATCATCGATGACATCAACTGATGGAATACATGATGACATCAATGATGACATAATCGATGACATCATCGATGACATCATCGATGACATCATCGATGACATCACGATGACATCATGATGACATCATCGATGACATCACTGATGACATTCACCGATGACATCCACTGATGACATCACCGATGACATCATCGATGACATCATCGATGACATCACTCGATGACATCATCGATGACACACTGATGACATCACTGATGACATCATCGATGACATCACTGATGACATCATCGATGACATCACTGATGACATCATCGATGACATCATCTGATGACATCACTCGATGGACATCATCGATGACATCAATGATGACATCATCGATGACATCATCGATGACATCATCGATTGACATCATCGAGACATCACGATGACATTCACGATGACATCATCGATGACATCATCGATGACATCACCGATGACATCATCGATGACATCATCGATGACATCAACTGATGACATCATCGATGACATCATCGATGACATCACTGATGACATCATCGATGACATCATCTGATGACATCATCTGATGACATCACTCGATGACATTCACTGATGACATCATCGATGACATCACTGATGACATCATCGATGACTCATCGATGACATCACTGATGACATCATCGATGACCTCATCCGATGACATCACTCGATGACATCATCGATGACATCACCGATGACAATCATCGATGACATCACGATGACATCATCGATGACATCACTGATGACATCATCGATGACATCACTGATGGACATCATCGATGACATCACTGATGACATCATCGATGACATCATCTGATGACATCATCGATGACATCATCGATGACATCACTGACTGACATCATCGATGACATCATCGATGACATCATCGATGACATCACCGATGACATCATCGATGACATCATCGATGACATCATCGATGACATCACGATCGACATCATCGATGACATCACTGATGACTATCACTGATGACATCATCGATGACATCATCGATGACATCATCGATGACCATCATGATGACATCACTCGATGACATCATCGATGACATCACTGATGACATCATCGATGACATCACCGATGACATCATCCGATGACATCACCGATGACATCATCGATGACATCACTCGATGACATCACTCGATGACATCACTGATGACATCATCGATGACATCACTCGATGACATCATCGATGACATCACGATGACATCACTCGATGACATCATCGATGACATCACTCGATGACATCATCGATGACATCATCGATGACATCATTGATGACATCACTGATGACATCATCGATGACATCATCGATGACATCATCGATGACATCACTGATGACATCATCGATGACATCACTGATACATCATCGATTAACATCACTGATGACATCATCGATGAATCAATCACTGATGACAATCATTGACAACAATAATAACTTTATGGACAATTTCATTGTTGACATCACTGATGATCATCAATGAGTAACTTTTGGTACAATCCCCTTTCAGAGCAACTTGGTACAGTCCCTTAAGGAGCGACTTAGGTGCCAAAGTTTTAAAGTACCTATATACTGTCCCTTTAAGAGCAGCTTAAGTATTGTCCCTTTAAAAGAGACTTAGGTTGCCATCCTTTGAAGACCAGCTTAAGTACTGACCAGTTTAAGTACTGACGGAGTCTGTGCGCAAAGCGGTTCGGGCCTGTATTAATCGCATAACAATGGATGGAAGAAGAAGAAGACGGATTACAATATAGTGCTTTTAAAAGCACTATTATGACATCATTAATAGTATATTGGTTGACATCATTTCCGAGATCACTGATAACAATAATTGACAACAATTATAACTTTATCGACAACGTCACCGTTGACATCACTGATGACATCATCGATGACATCAACGATGACATCATCGATGACATCACCGATGACATCACCGATGACATCATCGATGACATCAACGATGACATCACTGATGACATCATCGATGACATCATCGATGACATCACCGATGACATCATCGATGACATCATCTGATGACATCATCGATGACATCACTCGATGACATCACTGATGACATCATCGATGACATCACTGATGACATCACTGATGACATCATCGATGACATCACTGATGACATCACTATGACATCACTGATGACATCACTGATGACATCATCGATGACATCACTGATGACATCATCGATGACATCACTGATGACATCCCGACATCGATGACATCACTGATGACATCACTGATGACATCATCGATGACATCATCGATGACATCACTGATGACATCATCGATGACATCACCTGATGACATCATCGATGACATCACTCGATGACTATCATCGATGACATCACTGATGACATCATCGATGACATCACCGATGACATCATCGATGACATAACTGATGACATCACTGATGACATCACTGATGACATCATCGATGACATCACTGATGACATCACTGATGACATCATCGATGACATCACCGATGACATCAATTACATCACTGATGACAATCATTGACAACAATAATAACTTTATGGACAATTTCATTGTTGACATCACTGATGATCATCAATGAGTAACTTTGGTACAATCCCTTTCAGAGCAACTTTGGTACAGTCCCTTAAGGAGCGACTTAGGTGCCAAAGTTTTAAAGTACCTATATACCTGTCCCTTTAAGAGCAGCTTAAGTATTGTCCCTTTAAAAGAGACTTAGGTGCCATCCTTTGAAGACCAGCTTAAGTACTGACCAGTTTTAAGTACTGACGGAGTCTGTGCGCAAAGCGGTTCGGGCTGATAATCGCATAACAATGGATGGAAGAAGAAGAAGCGGATTACAATATAGTGCTTTTAAAAGCACTATTATGACATCATTAATAGTATATGGTTGACATCATTTCCGAGATCACTGATAACAATAATTGACAACAATTATAACTTATCGACAACGTCACCGTTGACATCACTGATACAGCACGATGACATCACTGATGACATCATCGATGACATCACTGATGACATCATCGATGACATCACTGATGACATATCGATGACATCACTGATGACATCACTGATGACATCATCATGATGACCTCATCGATGACATCATCGATGACATCATGATGACATCACGATGACATCACTCGATGAATCATTGATGCATCACGATGACATCACTGATGACATCATCGATGACATCACTGATGACATCATCGATGACATCATCGATGACATCATCGATGACATCCATGACATCACGATGACATCACGATGACATCACCGTGACATCATGATGACATCACCGATGACATCATCGATGACATCATCGATGACATCAACTGATGACATCACCGATGACATCATCGATGACATCACGATGACATCACTGATGACATCATCGATGACATCACGATGACATCATCGATGACATCATGATGACATCACCGATGACATCACGATGACATCATGATGACATCACTGATGACATCATCGATGACATCATCGATGGACATCACTGATGACATCATCGATGACATCAATGATGACATCATCGATGACATCACTGATGACATCATCGATGACATCACTGATGACATCATGATGACATCATCGATGACATCATCGATGACATCACTGATGACATCACTGATGAAATCACGATGACATTATCGATGACATCACTGATGACATCATCGATGACATCATTTGACATCACTGATGACATCACGATGACACACTGATGACATCACCGATGACATCATGATGACATCATCGATGACATCAATGATGACATCATCGATGACATCATCGATGGACATCATCGATGAATCACGATGACATCACTGATGACATCACGATGACATCATTGATGACATCAACGATGCAAATCTGAGATATCATCGATGACATAATTGATGACATCATGATGACATCATCGATGACATCACTGATGACATCATCGATGACATCACTTGATGACATCACGGATGACATCACTGATGACATCATCGATGACATCATCGATGACATCATGATGACATCAGCGATGACATCACTGATGACATCATCGATGACATCATCGATGACATCATCGATGACATCACTGATGACATCATCGATGACATCATCGAGCATCACTGATGACATCATCGATGACATCAACGATGACATCATCGATGACATCACTGATGACATCAACTGATGACATCATCGATGAACATCACCGAGACATCACTGATGACATCATCGATGACATCATCGATGACATCACTGATTACATCATCGATGACATCACGATTACATCATCGTATGACATCACTGATGACATCATCGATGACATCACCGATACATAATCGTTAACCTCACTGATGACATCATCGATGACATCATTACATCACTGATGACAATCATTGACAACAATAATAACTTTATGGACAATTTCATTGTTGACATCACTGATGATCATCAATGAGTAACTTTGGTACAATCCCTTTCAGAGCAACTTTGGTACAGTCCCTTAAGGAGCGACTTAGGTGCCAAAGTTTTAAAGTACCTATATACTGTCCCTTTAAGAGCAGCTTAAGTATTGTCCCTTTAAAAGAGACTTAGGTGCCATCCTTTGAAGACCAGCTTAAGTACTGACCAGTTTAAGTACTGACGGAGTCTGTGCGCAAAGCGGTTCGGGCTGTATTAATCGCATAACAATGGATGGAAGAAGAAGAAGACGGATTACAATATAGTGCTTTTAAAAGCACTATTATGACATCATTAATAGTATATTGGTTGACATCATTTCCGAGATCACTGATAACAATAATTGACAACAATTATAACTTTATCGACAACGTCACCGTTGACATCACTGATGACATCATCGATGACATCACTGATGACATCACTGATGACATCACTGATGACATCATCGATGACATCATCGATGACATCACCGATGACATCATCGATGACATCACCTGATGACATCATCGATGACATCACCTGATGACATCATCGATGACATCACCGATGACATCATCGATGACATCACTGATGACATCATCGATGACATCATCGATGACATCACAGATGACATCATCGATGACATCACCGATGACATCATCGATGACATCACGATGACATCATCGATGACATCACGATGACATCATCGATGACATCAATGATGACATCACTGATGACATCATCGATGACATCATCGATGACATCACTGATGACATCATCGATGACATCACCGATTACATAATCGTTAACCTCACTGATGACATCATCGATGACATCAATTACATCACTGATGACAATTCATTGACAACAATAATAACTTTATGGACAATTTCATTGTTGACATCACTGATGATCATCAATGAGTAACTTTGGTACAATCCCTTTCAGAGCAACTTTGGTACAGTCCCTTAAGGAGCGACTTAGGTGCCAAAGTTTTAAAGTACCTATATACTGTCCCTTTAAGAGCAGCTTAAGTATTGTCCCTTTAAAAGAGACTTAGGTGCCATCCTTTGAAGACCAGCTTAAGTACTGACCAGTTTAAGTACTGACGGAGTCTGTGCGCAAAGCGGTTCGGGCTGTATTAATCGCATAACAATGGATGGAAGAAGAAGAAGACGGATTACAATATAGTGCTTTTTAAAAGCACTATTATGACATCATTAATAGTATATGGTTGACATCATTTCCGAGATCACTGATAACAATAATTGACAACAATTATAACTTTATCGACAACGTCACCGTGACATCACTGATGACATCATCGATGACATCCACTGATGACATCATTGATGACATCATCGATGACATCACTGATGACATCATCGATGACATCACTGATGACATTCATCGATGACATCACTCGATGACATCATCGATGACATCACTGATGACATCATCGATGACATCATCGATGACATCACTGATGACATCACGATGACATCATCGATGCATCACGATGACATCACTGATGACATCAACGATGGAATCAACGATGACATCATCGATGACATTCAACTGATGGCACAATCAACTGATGACATCATCGATGACATAATCGATGACATCAACGATGCACATCATTCGATGACATCACTGATGACATCATCGATTGACATCACTCGATGACATCACTGATGACATAATCGCATGACACATGATGACATTATCGATGACATCCACTGATGACATCATCGATGACATCACTGATGACATCAATCGATGACATCATCGATGACATCATCGATGACATCACTCGATGACATCACTGATGACATCATCGATGACATCACTGATGACATCATCCGATGACATCACTGATGACATCACTGATGACATCATCGATGACATCATCGATGACATCATCGATGACATCATCGATGACATCACTGATGACATCATCGATGACATCACTGATGACATCCACGATGACATCACTGATGACATCATCGATGACATCATCGATGACATCACTCGATGACATCATCGATGACATCATCGATGACATCACGATGACATCACTGAGGACATCATCGATGACATCATCGATGACATCATCGATGAATCACTGATGACATCATCGATGACATCATCGATGACATCACCGATGACATCACTATGACATCATCGATGACATCACTGATGACATCATCGATGACATCATCGATGACATCACTGATGACATCATCGATGACATCATCTGATGACATCACGATGACATCACTGATGACATCATCGATGACATCACTGATGACATCACGATGACACTCACTGATGACATCATCGATGACATCATGATGACATCATCGATGACACTCACTGATGACATCATCGATGACATCATCGATGACATCATCGATGAACACACTCGATGACATCATCGATGACATCACGATGACATCATCGATGACCTCATCGATGAATCACCGATTGACCATCACTTCGATGACATCACGAATGACATCACGATGACATCATCGATGACCTCACTGATGACATCATCGATGGACATCACTGATGACATCATCGATGGACATCACTCGATGACATCATCGATGACATCATCGATGACATCACTGAGACATCATCGATGACATCATCGATGAATCATCGATGGACATCACCGATGACATCACGATGACATCCATCGATGACATCATCGATGACATCACTGATGACATCACGATGACATCACTGATGACATCATCGATGACATCACTGATGACATCATCGATGACCATCACCTGATGACATCAATCGCATGACATCATCGATGACATCATCGATGACATCACTGATGACATCATCGATGACATCACTGATGACATCATCGATGACATCACTGATGACATCATCGATGACACTCACTGATGACATCATCGATGACATCACCTGATGACATCATCGATGACCATCACTGATGACATCATCGATGACATCACCGATGACATCATCGATGACATCACGATGACATCATGATGACATCACTGATGACATCATCGATGACATCACGATGACATCATCGATGACATCACTGATGACATCATCGAGACATCACCGATTACATAATCGTTAACCTCACTGATGACATCATCGATGACATCAATTACATCATGATGGACAATCATTGACAACAATAATAACTTTATGGACAATTCACTGTTGACATCACTGATGATCATCAATGAGTAACTTTGGTACAATCCCTTTCAGAGCAACTTGGTACAGTCCCTTAAGGAGCGACTTAGGTGCCAAAGTTTTAAAGTACTATATACTGTCCTTTAAGAGCAGCTTAAGTATTGTCCCTTTTAAAAGAGACTTAGGTGCCATCCTTTGAAGACCAGCTTAAGTACTGACCAGTTTAAGTACTGACGGAGTCTGTGCGCAAAGCGGTTCGGCTGTATAATCGCATAACAATGGATGGAAGAAGAAGAAGACGGATTACAATATAGTGCTTTTAAAAGCACTATTATGGCATCATTAATAGTATATTGGTGTGACAATTCCGAGATCACTGATAACAATATTGACAACAATGATAACTTTATCGACAACGTCACGTTGACATCACTGATGACATTCATTCGATGACATCACTGATGACATCATCGATGACATCATCGATGACATCATGATGACATTCATCGATGACATCACTGATGACATTCATCGATGACATCACTGATGACATCACGATGACATCATCGATGACATCATGATGAATCATCGATGACATCACTGTGACATATCGATGACATCATATGATGACATCATCGATGACATCACTGATGACATCATCGATCTGACATCATCGATGACATCACTGATGACATCATCGATGACATCACTGATGACATCATCGATGACATCACTGATGACCTCATCGATGACATCACTGATGACATCATCGAGACATCATCGATGAATCATCGATGACATCACGATGACTGATCATCGATGACATCACTGATGACATCACCGATGACATCACTGTATGACATCCACGATGACATCATCGATGAACATCATCAGGACATCACGATGACATCATCGATGACATCACGATGACATCATCGATGACATCACTGATGACATCACTCATGGACATCATGATGACATCATCGATGACATCACTGATGACATCATCGATGACATCACCGATACATAATCGTTAACCTCATGATGACATCAACGATGACATTCAATTAATCATTGATGACAGCATTGACAACAATAATAACTTTATGGACAATTTCATGTTGACAATCACGATGATCATCAAGAGTAACTTGGTACAACCTTTTCGAGCAACGTTGGTACAGTCCCTTAAGGAGCGACTTAGGTGCCAAGTTTTTAAGTACCATATACTGTCCCTTTAAGAGCAGATTAAGTATTGTCCTTTAAAGAGACTAGGTGCCATCCTTTGAAGACCAGCTTAAGTACTGACCAGGTTAAGTACTGACGGAGTCTGTGCGCAAAGCGGGTCGGCTGTATTAATCGCATAACAATGGATGGAAGAAGAAAGACGGATTACAATAAGTGCTTTTAAAAGCACTATTATGACATCATTAATAGTATATGGTTGACATCATTTACGAGATCACTGATAACAATAATGACAACAATTATAACTTTATCGACAACGTCATCGATGACATCACTGATGACATCATCGATGACATCATAGATGACATCACTGATGACATCATCGATGGACATCATGATGGACATTTACGATGACATCACTGATGACATCCTCGATGACATCACTGATGACATCATCGATGACATCATCGATGACATCACTGATGACATCATCGGAATGGACATCATTGATGACATTATCGATGACATCACGATGACATCACGATGACATCACTGATGACATCATCGAGTGACATCACGATACATCCACGATGACATCACTGATGACATCACCGATGACATCACTGATGACATCATCGATGAAATCACTGATGACATCAACGATGACATCATCGATGACATCATCGATGACTCACTGATGACATCACCGATGACATCATCGATGACATCATCGATGACATCATCTTGATGACATCACGATGAATCATCGATGCATCATCGATGACATCACTGATGACTATAACGAGACATCATCGAGGACTCACTGCGACATCACGATGACATCACTGAGGACATCCATCGATGACATCACTGATGAATCAA